>NC_026003.2:55048573-55170048 GCF_000442705.2 Elaeis guineensis
GATCGTACTCCGGAGGAACTCCATACTGAACCCTTATCAGAAGGAGTTCCTCCGAGGTCAGGGAACATGGAATGGTGCTCGGTGCAAAAACCGGGCGGAGCCCAGCCCCAGACGCAGGTTCGTCTGTAGAGCAGGAGACCTGGGGGTTTGAGGCGGAAGAGCTCCCGGAGCTGCAGGGAGCAGAAGAACCGGACGACATTTCGGGTAGTTTCGAAGGAGGGCTCTAAAGGTCCCTAAGAAGACGGACAGGATGGCGAACGAGAGGCACAGGAAACTAACTCGGAGGATACAAAAAATAATGACAGAGAAGAAGTCCCTAGGCGGTGGAAGAAGGTTGAAGGTGCTGGAACTAACCTATATCGCTCTGAGGGATCAGAGGGACGAAGACAGGACGATTTGGAAGACACCTACGGCTCGAGAAGATACCCACTGAAACAGGGCTCTCGAAGAGAAGGCAGACACTGGTAGAAACTCTGGAACGGAATAGGGCACCTAAAGGTGGGAGGACGGGTTTAAATAGACCCTGGGATCCGACGCCCTAATGATCACGAATCCCCCCAAGCCAGTCCGCACCCAGCACGTGTCCCACTCCCCCCGACGGGCGATAAAAGCGGCTGACGGATCAGCAGGGCCATTATGGTGCCGTACCTGGGCCAGTGTACCGACGAGAATTTTGAAGGGACCCTCGTATCGCCCCGATTCCGAAAAGACTCCAGCACGCCACATTTAATGCCAAAATATCTGGGGGCGACAGTGCGCAGAATTCGAGGGGACGGTTTCGGCTGTGCCCATCTCTCTGTACTTCTTTCGTTCAAAATTCAAACTCGAAAGTAGGGGGACTGGTGTTGGGTATAAAATATCCACAGCCGAAGTCCTCAGCAGAATCAGCTCCAGGAGGACTCCGCCCGGACTCCTACGGGAACCGGGCTCCGATCGTATCATCAACTTCAGGAGGACTCCGCCCGGACTCCTACGGGAGCCGGACTCCGCCGACAACTTCAACCGCAAGTAGACTCCGCCCGGACTCCTACGGGAGCCGGGCTCCGTCCTCAACATCAACTACCGGTAAGCCTTGTCCGGACTCCTACGGGAGCCGGACTTTGCCTTTGACTTTAATTGCAGGAAGTCTCCGCCCGACTCCTACGGGAGCCGGGCTTCATCCTCGACACCAACGCGAGACAGACTTCGTCCGGACTCCTACGGGAGCCGGACTCCGCCGACAACTTCAACCCAGTAGACTCCGTCCGACTCCTACGGGAGCCGGGCTCCTCCTCAACATCAACTGCCGGTAAGCCTTTCCGGACTCCTACGGGAGCCAACTTCGCCTTTGACTTTAATTGCAGGAAGACTCGCCCGGACTCCTACGGGAGCCGGGCTTCGTCCTCGACTCCAACGGCTGCAGACAGACTCGCCGGACTCCTACGGGAGCCGACTCCGCCGACAACTTCAACCGCAAGTAGACTCCGCCGAACTGCTACGGGAGCTGGCTCCGTCCTCAACATCAACTGCCGGTAAGCCTTGTCCGGACTCCTACGGGAGCCGGACTTCGCCTTTGACTTTAATTGCAGGAAGACTCCGCCCGGACTCCTACGGGAGCGGGCTTCGTCCTCACTCCAACGGCTGCAGACAGACTTCGTCCGGACTCCTACGGGAGCCGGCTCCGCCGACACTTCAACCGCAAGTAGACTCCGCCCGAACTCCTACGGGAGCCGGGCTCCGTCCTCAACATCAACTGTCGGTAAGCCTTGTCCGGACTCCTACGGGAGCCAGACTTCGCCTTTGACTTTAATTGCAGGAAGACTCCGCCCGGACTCCTACGGGAGCCGGGCTTCGTCCTCGACTCCAACGGCTACAGACAGACTCCGCCCGGACTCCCACGGGAGCCGGACTCCGCCCACGACTCCAACCTCAAGGGGACTCCGCCCGGACTCCCACGGGAGCCGGGCTCCGTCGCCAACTTCGACTGCCGGTAAGATCCGTCCAGACTCCTACGTGAGCCGGACTTCGCATCTGATTTTGATTGCAGGGGACTTCGCCCGGACTCCTACGGGAGCCGGGCTCCCCCGCGACTTCAACTCCGAGAGGACTCCGCCCGGACTCCTACGGGAGCCGGACTCCCCGACAACTCCAACCGTAAGGAGGACTCCGCCCGGACTCCTATGGGAGCCGGACTCCGCCGACAACTCCAACCGCAAGGAGGACTCCGCCCGGACTCCTACGGGAGCCAGACTCCGTCATCAGCCCCGACTGCTGCCGAACTTCAGCCGACGGATCTGCCTCCCAGGCAGGCCACAATAACGGCCACGATCCTGCTCCACTTCCTGCGGCAGATTCCGCGCAGCTCCATCACTCCCTGACAGGCCGCAGTAACGGTCACAGCATTGCTCCACTTCCTACGACGGATCTCACGCAGCTCCACTACTCCCTGGCAGGCCACAATAACGGCCACGATCCTGCTCCACTTCCTGCGATGGATACCGCACGATTCTCCCATCCGCTGGCAAGTCGCGACAACAAACGCCGCTCCACTCCCCACGACAGACTCCACATGGCACACCCCGGTGATAGCCACGGGTCCACTCCACTACTCTTCGCAACAAACTCTGCCTGACCCTGGGTAGCCCGCTGCCAGATGGTTACAGATGTCGCTATCAGGCTACCGCCCCCTCCGCCTATAAAAGGGGGCTCCAGATACGTTATTCAATAAGCTTTCATCTTTCATCTAAAAACTCTGCAAAATTCTCTGTTCGAGCACTCCATTCTTGTTGAGGCAGAGAACAGACTTGAGCATCGGAGGGTCTTGCCGGAGCAACCCCACCTCCGGTTTAGACTTCCTTTGCAGGTCCCGACGGCGACCGCGACTTTCTCGACTCCAGCTTCTCCGACGCAAGCGGATTTTTGCACCAACAACATCCATTTGCCATATTTCATAATCATAGTATGCTGCTATTGCAAGCATTATCCGAATAGATTTGAGCATGGCAACAGGTGAAAAAGTTTCCTCATAATCAATACCCTATTTTTGCCTAAAACCTTTAGCTACCAATCTAGCTTTATAGGTTTCTATTTGACCATCTGCTCCAATCTTTTTCTTATAGACCCATTTGCACCCAATAGGGTTTACCCCTTCTGGTGCATCAACCAAAGTCCATACTTTGTTGGTGTACATGGAGTCCATCTTGGATTTCATAGCATCCTGCCATCTGTCTGAGTCCTTACTCATGACAGCTTCTGTATAGGTCAAAGGTTCGTCATTCTCAATGACTTGGCTTCATTATTCTCAATAATGAACCCATACCTTATAGGTACATATCGTACCCTCTCTGACCTACGGATAGGAGTTATGTGTTCTAGTTCTTCCTTATTTATGTGAATATTTGGTTGAAAAATATCTATTTATTTTTGTTGAACTTCATTAATTTTAATATTTCTCCCACTGCCTCTTTCTAGGATAAATTCTTTCTCCATGAAAGTGGCATGCCTACTTACAAATATGTTTTATTCAGTAAGGTGGTAGAATAGATATCCTATACTATCCTTAGGATATCCTACAAACAAATATTTATCTGCTCTAGTATCTAGTTTATGTCCAAAATTTCTTTTGACATATGCTGAACATCCCCATATCTTAAAATATTTAAGATTGGGCTTCTTACCTCTCCATATTTCATATGGAGTGCTAGATACAGATTTAGAAGGTACTCTATTCAAGATAATTATTGCGGTCTCTAAAGCATAACCCCAGAAGGAAGTAGGCAATTCAGTGAAGCACATCATGGATCGTACCTTATCTAATAAGGTATGGTTTTTTTTTGAGCTACACCATTTAATTGTGGCATATAAGGAGGTGTCCATTCAGAGATAATTCTCTTTGCTTTAAGATGGTCTAAAAATTCATTGGACAAGTATTCTCCTCCTCGATCAGATCGAAGGATTTTTATACTTTTTTCAGTTTGTTTTTTGACCATGCTTTGATACTCTTTGAATTTATCAAAGGCTTCGGATTTATGTTTCATAAGATACACATATCTAAACCTAGATAAATCATCTGTAAATGTAATAAAATATGAGTATCCACCTCTGGCATGAGTTGTCATAGGGCCACATACATCTGTATGTACAAGTCCTAACAACTCATTTGTCCTATCTCCATGTCCACTAAATGAAGTCTTGGTCATTTTACCCATGAGACATGATTCACAAGTTCCTAATGATTCACAATCATAAGAATCAAAGAACTTTTCTTTGTACAATTTGTTAATCCTAGTCTCACTAATATGACCAAGTCGATAATGCCAAAGTAAGGTATTATTTACATTATCTCTCTTATGTTACTATTTTCATCAACATGAAAAATATTATCATTCAAGCATAGAGTCAACAAACTATTGTCAAAAATGCCATGACAAATTATTTTATTAAAAAAATTAATCGAGCAACCATTGCTCGTTACAGATATTTGATATCCTTGTTTTATCAACAAGGGTATAGATACAATATTTCTAATGATCTTAGGCATGTCATAACAATTTGTTAGCTCTAAGATCTTTCCAAAAGGAAACTTCAAGATATATGTCCCTACAGCTTCTGCTTGGATAGAATCTCCTCCAGCACCATAGAGCTCGAAGTCTCCCTTCCTCAAACTTCTAATTTTCTGCAGCCCCTGCAATGATTTGTAGATATGAAAACCACAGGCAGTATCTAATACCCATGAGATTGAAATAGAAGAATTCAATGATAATATTGTATGTATCTCATACATACCTTTTGGTGCATCATTTGCACCAGTCTTCACTGTTGCAAGATAAGCCTTGCAATTCCTTTTCCAATGACCTGCCTTGCCGCAGTGGAAGCAGGTCGACTGTTCGGAGGTCTCCTTTCCCTTCTTTCTCTTATTTATACCACCTTTAGGGTTCAGCCTCCTTTTAGAACCCTTTTTGCCGACCTTCTTCTTGGAGATCCCATCCACAAGAAGAAGAGGAGCCTTATCCTTCTTGATATGGCTCTCTGCTGTTTTGAGCATATTTAACAGCTCAGGCAAGGAAGAATTCAGTTTGTTCATGTGATAGTTTACGACAAACTGAGAAAATGATTCTGGAAGTGATTGCAGGATTAGATCCTGACTCAACTCCCCATCCATAACAAAACCTAATTGACCTAATCGAGTGATCAGGTCAATAACCATCAAAACATGATTTTGTACGGATGACCCCTCTATCATTCTGGCACGGAATAATTGCTTAGATATCTCATATCTTGCAGTCCTACTCTGTTCTCCATAAAGCTCTTTTAAATTGAGCAATATGGAATGAGTGTCCATGCTATCATGCTGCCTCTGTAACTCATTTATCATAGAGGCAAGTATGATACACTTGACAGTTAAAGAATCATTTTGCCACATCCTATATGTGGTTTTTTCTTCCTCTGTGGCATCCTCCCCAACTGGCTCAATGTCAGGGGTATCGAGAATGTAAGAAAGCTTCTCTTGACTAAGTACTATTTTAAGATTTCTCAACCAGTCCACATAGTTGGTACCAGTCAATTTATTTGTATCCAAAATAGAGCGAAGTGAAAGTGAAGAAGCCATTAATCTACATAATAAAGAACATTACATAAGAGAACAACTCAAGATGATATACACAATTAAATTAGGACTTTAATTTTATTGTGTCTCCCACTATTTTTATCAGACATCATAACCCTCTAGTATGATGTTTGAGAAAACCCTGATTGATATTCTTAGTGGGATTGAGATCCTAATTCGTTATAAAAGATCTTGTGGTTGCACAACAAACCTTTTATAAGTTTAAAGGTAGGAAACTCTTTCCAATTGCATCTCATGCAATTCTCAATCAAAAACCCTAGCCTCTAAAACATTAATAGCCTTGTGTTTACACAACAGACCATAATGTTTTAGTTAAGTAGGACCCTTCATTTTAATACAGTCAAAATAGAATATAAATACTTTTGTGGTTACACAAGAAAGCATTATACTCAAAAATTGCTGTAAGCATCTCGATGCGCCAAAACAATATTATGTCAGTTTCCATAATTGGTCTTGTGGTTACACAACAAACCTAATATGGTTCGTGACATAGTATGTCTTAGCATGAAGGAAGGCCATAATATAGTGAATATAACACCGAGCATCCCAGTCAAGAATTAAATTAATCTAATCAGCCAGGTAAGTGGAAGAGAAGTGGGGGTCCCCCCATTGCTTTCCTTAGACACCAAAAAATTTTGGCCAGGTCAGACAACGGAACCAATTAGAAACTATATTCTCTTTACCAATCATGAACCACTTTCCTAGACACCGATTGATCAATTAGACATCATCGACTAGTCTGCTATTGGTTAATTACACTACAACTTAATATCATTTTATAGAAGGGTTTTTCAGGTCTAATGCATATTTAATTTCTATATTATAATAAATATATAAATAAAAGAAATTAGCATCATAGTGAACACAATTCAATATGACAAAGCAACATTTCATAATTATATATATCATATTTTAATTATAAATAATGAATATAATCTCATCATATAGCATCATAGTGAACACAATTCAATATTACAGAGCAACATTCCAAAATTATATACATCATGATTTAATTATGAAATAATTAATATGATCTCATCATATTAATATCATATTAAAATATAAATAATGATCATATCATATTTATAATATTGCCTTTAAATCATTAACATATCATCATATGATTTAATTCTAACAAGGTGGCTTTGATACCACTGAAAGGTTTTAATACAATAGCGAAAGCACGGATTTCAAAGTAATTATTATGAAATCATAAAAATAAAACCTAACTCCAAGATCACCTTATCAGAAATTAAACCATATAATATGCATTAATATCAAATAAAAGATATAGAAACATACCTCTTATCGATAAACCCTGATTTGTGCTTAGTTGCCGGCAGCAATCTGTCTGGGTTTCCACCAGGTGCCCACGTGTTCACCCTCCAACGTTGATCCACACGGGGACTCGACCAACCCTCTAGCACTTATTAAAAATACTCTATAATTACATTCTGATTTATCAGAATTTAAATGCAATTTGGGCAGAACCTCCTTTCTTGGCTTTGCTGTCGCACTGTTGGACCTTTTCTTGCCTTCCTTTCTTGCTTCTTGTCTCCTTAATTTTTATTCCAATTCTCTAAGCCTTTTTGGAAGATTTCTTGTCTTTATCAGGACCTTATCTAGGCTAGAGAGAAAGAATAAAGAAAATTGGACAAGCAGAGCCTCTTGTAAGAAAGAAAGAAGATTTTGAATCACCGAGACTCCTCGGAGTGCACCCCTATTTATATTGCACGTAAAGGTGCAATCCAAAACATCTCACACCCTCTGACAATTTATCTCACACCTCTTATCTATTTCTCATGCCCCATAAATTAAGAAATGCCATGTGTACATCAAAGTTGGGTTGAAGAGATGCCTTTTTTCAGAAAGACTCTTCGATCTTAACTTTTGGTGTTCAGATGAGAAGTCACAAAGCTTCTCTTATTGGCGCCATCAACCCATTCCTTTGGATCTGGAAGGAAGCCCATCCAATGGCCAAGATAAATGGTGCCAACTTGAAGAATGGCGCAAGAGATTAAGGGGCGTGGATAAGTTAAAACTTATCTCCCCATTTGAAATTTCAAAGGGGCGCTTCCAAGAGGTGGCACATGGATTTAATCCTTATCAATTCTCTTAATTCTTCTATGATGAGTTTAATACTCAGAAGGACTCTTAGGCACCTCCTAAGACATCTGAAAAATATTCATAGAATAAAAGTTATGGAGAAAAATAGGATAGACCAAGTTAAGGGGCGTCATCTTTCATCCATGCGCCATGTGACATATGCGCATGGATTTAAATTCTTACCACTTCTCTCTATTTTTCTACGAAGAGTTTAATACTCAGAAGGACTCTTAGGCACCTCCTAAGTCATCTGAAAATCATTCATAGAATAAAAGTTATGGAGAAAAATAGGATAGACCTTATCTAAAGGTGGCGCCAACTCCATCCATGTGCCATGTGGCTCATGCGCATGGATTCAAATCCACACACCAAGAGAGAGACTCTTAGGGTATGTGGTTCCCTGGTTTTTGGCACCTAACAGCAAGCCCAATTAAAACACTTCAAACCCACTTCAAGACCAAATCCAATTTGGCTCAAATTTTTTTAAAAATAGCCCAAATCAGAACCCGATTCGAATTCGATTCGAATCTAAATGCTAGGGTTTGCAACATGTGCTAGCATGTTCAACTTGCAAACATGGTTTAATCAAATTAAACCCATGATCAATTCCCTTTGTGTGTGACCTATTGGGTTCTACATCTAGCCAGCAGTGAGTCCAGATGCAATTTAGTCTAATTTGGTTAGAACACAACCCAGCCGATTTAGGTCAAATCAAGCTGAACCATTTTGATCAATTAGAACAGCTTTTAATTAATGATCAAATTAAACTCTTTAATTTGATCAAACTCATAAGACATGATTGACGTCTAGCAACGTATCATGTCTACCTGGAAGATATGGAATTTTGATGGAAATACCAAAAATACCCTTCAGTGGAAAATTACTGTGCATCTTGATCTTACGATCATCCTGCATCCCGAATATAAGTTTGGGTATGGAAAAATGTCAAACCCAATTTTTTTATATTCACATTTCTCTTGATAATGATTCAATTTATGAAACATAAGAAACCATTTCTAATTTTTTCATAATGCTTTGATCAAAGTCTTCCTGAATCATTATTTGATTGAAGCAGATAGGATGCGATCTCCTCTTACTAGGAGCGATCGTTTCCATATTGACCTACTCACAACCTTCATAAGCAATTCATCATATCCAGAACATCTCGTACATGATTAAATCATGAATGAGTATGATCCAAAATATGGATTCATGCTTATAAGGTTCTACGGCAGTCTCAGGTCAAAAGATTTACATGCACAATTCTCACTATAAGAAAAAATCTGTTGACATGTAGATAAAACTCCATCAGATATTCTTTAATTGGATCAATTCAGTGAATTCATTCTCTAATGAACACTTACATCCTTATATTAGTGTCATACACAAGTAATTGTGAGATCAATTATCCTCTCTACCGAGCATACATAGGATGTACCAGTCTTACCAGAAATATTGATCCCCTACTCAATGTTCCATCGACTAGGAATATTTAAAATTAGAGTTTTAAGGTTTTAGGTCTCACTTGGTATGATCGCATCATAACCTTAAAACCATAGTCCTAATTTATGGGGTTCATCAAAATAAGATGTAGCATATGATGAACTAAATGCCTTTATTTATTTAAAACATCAGTACATGAGTTATCGGGAGAAAAAAAAAATCCATCTATTTATACATTTTGATTGGCTTATAGGGCATATTCCTTTCAGGCCGTGCACCCAAATACCCATAGATGGCCCAGCCCAACTGTCCTCCCAGACCACACCTCCTCTGGAAGCCTGCCATCCAACCTAGTGTGAGGTGACCGATTGACCAAGTAACCCACTGCGCCAACTGTGTCAACCCAGAACTCCTTTGGAAGCCCTGCCTGCAGCCTCATGCATCGTGCCTTTTTTAGAAGTGTTCTGTTCATCCTCTCGGCCACCCCATTCTGCTGTGGAGTCTCCTTAACTAAGAAGTGTCTCCTGATCCCACACTCCTCACAGTAATCCTGGAACTCTCTGCTGGTGTACTCCCCACCGTCGTCTGACCTCAGACACTTCACGCTCCTCCCCTGCTCTTTCTCTACCTCTGCTCTCCAAATCTTGAACTTGGTGAAGACCTCTGACTTCTCTCTCATGAAGTAAATCCAGAGTTTCCTTGAGAAATCATCAATCAGGGTGATGAAGTATCTGGCCCCATTCCTAGCTAAAACTGGGACTGGTCCCCACACATCCGTATGTACTAACTCCAGAGGGGCTGCACTCTGGGCTGTACTGATGGTGAACTGAACTCTCCTCTGCTTTTCCATCTGGCAAGGCTCACAGATCTCACCTGTAGCACCATCCTCCAGATCAGAGATGAGTCCTCTCCTGCTCAACTCCCTCAGCCCTCTGTCACCCATGTGGCCTAGGCGGTAGTGCCACATCCTGTAAGCTCCCTGCTGGTCCTGTGCTGCAGCTGCTGCATCAGACTCTTCGATCACCACAGATCCCTCCATGCGATAGAGGTTATTGTCCAACCTCCTGTCTCTCATCACTACCATAGCTCCATTGGAGATGTTCAGTACTCCACTTCTAGCCCTACTGCTGAAGCTGTATCCACTGCGCTCCAAGTAGCCTAGTGACACCAGATTCTTTTCCAGGTGACACCAGATTCTTTTCCAGCTCCGGGATGTGCTTTACATTTGTCAATGTCCTCACAATCCCATCAAACATCCTCACCTTGACTGTCTCTATACCAGCCACCTTGCAAGGATGATTGTCGCCTAGAGTCACTGATCCCTCATCTGTCTTGGTGTATGTCGCAAACCAAGATTTGTGTGGTGTGTAGTGATGTGAGCATGCAGAGTCTAGTGTCCACTCCTCTGTGTAATGCCTATGACCATCTGATACCACAAGTAGATCATCCTCCACCTGCTGCCCATCAACTGCACTCACTGATTCTGAGCCACTTCTTTCTCCCTTCTTGCTCTTCCATAGTGGACATTCTCGCTTGAAGTGCCCGAACTTGTTGCACTTGAAGCATTTCACCTCTTTCTTTCCCTTCCTAGACTTGGACTGCCCCCTAGACTTGCTTCTGCCTCTACCTATCCCCTCCCCTACTGCCAAACCCTCCTGAGGAGCCCGATCTCTGGTCAACTTTTCCCTCTACTCATTAGACCTCAGCACCGAGACCATGTCCTCATATTCCAGAGTCTTCTTACCGTAAAGCAGTGTAGTCACCAAAGAGTCATATGATCCTGGTAGTGAACACAAAAGCAATAGGGACTTGTCCTCCTCATCTAGCTTCATCCTGATATTCATCAACTCCGTGCACAACCGGTAGAACCTCTGAATGTAGCCAATCACATCAGATCCCTCCTGCATCCAAAGACTGTACAACCTCTTCTTCAGCATCAGCTTGTTGCACATATTCTTCCCCATATACATGGTGTGCAACTTTGACCAAAGGCCCTTCGGGGTCTTTTCTTCCAGCACCAAATACAACGCCGCATCCGCCAAATATCCTCTGATCACCGAGCATGCTTTCTTCTCCAACGATGCCCACTGTCTATTTATCATTCCCTCAGGCTTCTCATCCAAAGCCTGATCCAGATCTGCTTGCACCAGAAGATCCTCCACCCGAATTTTTCACATGGAAAATTTTTTTTTGCCATCAAATTTCTCAAAATCAACCTTCATATTGCTGCCCATGACTGGATCCAAGCCAAACAAGCAATAGAAAATCAAAAAGTGTAGAATATAACTTGATGGTATCTTGCTAAATATTTTCAGCACTTGGGATCTTCAACTTCTCATGCTTGGAACCGCTTACTCACCACTGTGGCTTTGATACCAACTATTGAAGCATGATCCTGGCTCCTCCCACGGACCTTGGGTGCAGCAGAACTAGCAACGAACAAATCTGGAGACTTCTGGACACAATCCCAGGCCCTTGATGAAATCAGCCTGATTGCTGTCTTCTTCGTCAGCCTTTTGTTCCAGATGAAGAACACCTCTAAAATCACCTCTAAAAAATCCAAATCTGGTACCCAATCAGATCAGACCTGGACCGAGGTCTTTCATTTTGTAGATCTTGAATTGGGGTGTTCTAGATAGGAAAGAAGGTAGATGAAGATAGACCTCGTAGATCTATCCTGCTGCAGCCTTTTCTGTAGATCTGTTGATGGAGATCTCACCCGCACCTCAAATGACCTCAGATCAACTCCAGATCTGAGAGGAACTTGTATCAACCTCTTCTAAAGGGATTCCAGATCCTGGACCTGATGCTTGGGTGGCTGCAAGAGAGGAGGGAAGCAATCTGGTTGGCGGCTGCAAGGGGGAAGGGGCTAGCACCTCCTTGCTTTTCTTTCCTTATCTGGACCTGGCGGCAAGAAACCCTAGGGTTTCTTGCTCCTGGGGCATGGAGGATGGCTGGAGAGAGAGGGAGAGGAGAGAGAGAGACTTGGGAGAAAGAGTTATCTATTACTTGGCTTAATCAAACCTATACAAGTACATGTATATATAAACACCAGATCAAGTGACCCAAACCCAAAACTCCCTTGACCAACTCTATGGGAGATTAGATTAACCCAAGCCTATGTACACCCATGACTTGACCTAATCTCACCTATTCTGGGCCCAGACCTGGCCCATAAAGAGTTGGTCCCTTGAAGCCCACATAATCTAGACCTCAAGAACCCGAAAGGCCCACAGCCTTTCAACCTAGGGCCCAACTAGCCCTAGAGCCTCCATGAAGTCCTCATGAATGATGTACCTTGGCCTTAGCCTTGGTCTACTGGGCATGGGCACACCACTTGGATCACAACACATAAAGCCCTTTTTTTGTGGAGATCCCGAAAGTGAGCAGCCTCTGCAGTGACTTCCGAATGGCTCTTCCTCAGTCGGTGAAGTTCGTCATCCAGCTTCTTGGATTTCTTCGTTAGGCGACGAACTTCCCTTCTGAGGTCCCAAACCATCGACTTCAAAGGAATCCCTCGTGGTTAGGGAAGAGCTTCGGTGGGACACTGTCATTGGCAGACAAGAGCGCCACAACACAAATCAATGTTAGAAAATAAAAGAGAAGAAAAAGAATGCAGAATAAAAAGGAGGAGCCCTCTGTAAAGAAGAACCCGATTTCATTGATTAAGTAGTTCTTAAGTACAAGAGAACGAGAAAAAGTTACAAAAAAAAAAAGAGAGAGAATACAAAATTAGAGGTTTCGGACCTCTGGGGCAAAAGTGGGGGAGCTCAGTGCCTCCGGAAGGTCGACCGCGGCAGTCGAGGAAGTCTCGACTGGAGGAAGACCGGCAGTAGCTTCAAAAGGCCCGGCTTCATCATCGGACGCCTCATCCAGGAAGTCGAGGTCCAGCTCGAGAAACTTTCTGACCACCTTCTCTTGGCAGAGCTCAAAGCCCTTGATGAAGGTGGCCTGGTCGAACTCAACCTTCAGATCCCTTATCTCGGAGGAAGCTTTGAACTCCTCCACTGCCCGGACCATTGCCTCCGAGACCAGGGTCGGGATTTGTGCCTTCAACTCAGAGACCTCGGCCTCTGCTTTCTTTCTCTCCTCCTCCAAGGTGGCCCTCAAGTCTGTCGAGGTCTTCTCCTCCTTCTGTAGTGCCTCTTGAAGACTCGCGACTTCAACGATCTTCTCCTTGAGTCGGGCGGCCTCAGCTAGGCGACCTTCCTTCGCCTGGTTGGCCTCCTTCCTAGCATTGTTCATCACCTCAATGTTGGCGATGAGTTGGTGTCCAATCTACAGGAGCAGCTAGGGAGTCAATATAAAAATTGAGGAATAAGCTAAGCAAAGAGGCAAGAAGAAGAAAGGAGTAAATTGATCTACTTCGAGAAAGGATCCCAGAGAGTCCCAGACCCGCTGCTCAGGATCGGCGTGAACGGTCCTGTGGACGACATCGGGCAGGATGCACCCGTCAACCAATCTTTTTATTATATCCCTATTGTTGAAGGAATTTTCCCCCAAATCTTCTTCGGAGCCATCAGCCTCCTCGATGGCAGCCCTGCTGCTGCGGCTCTTACGGGCGAATGTCTTCTTTCTCCTTCTTTGTTCGACCCCTGGTGCCTCCTCGGACTGAGCCTCTGGAGCAGGAACCTCGATCGGGGGGCTCTTTAAAGAGGCTCGGGGGACTGCGAGCTCGACGTCAGAGGGAGAGTCGATGGTAATGGCCGCCTGGGCAGGCACAGTCGAGCTGGTCTTTTCTGCCCTTGCCCTCTTCGCCGCCCCCAAGGATGCTGCGCCTTTCTTTTTATGGGTCTTGAGACCATGGGCTAGCATTCGAGCTGTGTTAGCATCCATATCTGTAGTGAATAAGGATTGACACAGCTTAACAAAAGAACAAGAAGAAAGGGGAAGCAGCGAACGACAAAGAAAAAAAAAATATATATATATATAACAATACCGACAGGGTTGAGAGGGCTTAGGCCGATGTTGAACAAGAGTTGTTCCTTCAAGAGGTTGGAGAGAAGAGGGGCTGGATAAGCCTCGAGTTTATTGGAGGCTTCAAAGTCATCCTATCCCAGGCTAGAAGCCCGACGAACGAAATCCCTCAGAGAGCCCCAGGAGGGCAACCCCAGCTCCAAGGATGGGCATCGGACGTAGAAGAACCTCTCCTTCTAGTTGTGAAAGGAAGAGGGGACACCTTTCAGCAACCCCTTTCTACCGAACTGAGGAGAGAAGTACCACCAGTCCTTTGTCGAGGGATGATGCTTGAAGGTATAAGAATTCTTAAACAAAGAAAGGGTTGGCCGAACTTCAGCTAAACTACAGAGGGAAAGAAATCCTATCAGAAACCTAAAGGAGTTCGGCGCTATAGAAACTAAAGAAATGTTTAAGAAGTGGAAGAGAGAAATAACAAAACATGAAAGCGAAAGTCGAAGCCTGACGTGGAAAGCTTCTTGGTATAAACAGAAGTAGCCAGGGGGAGGAGCGCTAGCCCGGCCAGTCGGCCCGGGAAGCTCCATCTCGTACTCTGAAAGAACTCTGTACTGAATCCTAATCAATGAGAGTTCCTCCAAAGTCAGAGAGTTGGAGATGGTGTCTGGTACAAAGATCGAACGAGGTTCATCTACAGAACTAAGGTTTTGGGGAGCTAGAACGGATGAACTCCTAGAACTGCTAGAGGATGAAGTACTGGAGGACATTTTGAATCAAGTAAAAACCCTAAAAATCCTGAAAAAATTGAGAAAAATAAGAAACAGGACATTCGTAAAAAACAAACAGGTGGAACGTAAAGGAAAAAAAATGAAAGAAGAATAGCAAGAGAAAAAAAAAAGAGAGTTCTGAAACTAACCTAGGCTGGTCCAAAGGACGCAGAGATGCAGAGATGGGGATGACTCGAAGAATGCCTAAGGCCGAAAAGGATGCTGAGGAAGAGTAAAACTCTTAGGAAGGAGGGACTGAAGAAACTTCTAGGCAAAGTGAAGACCCTGAAGGAGGAGGGCGGGTTTAAATAGGCAACGAGGTCCGACGGAATAATGATCGCGGATCTCCTCTGGCCGATCTACAACCGCCACGTGTCCCACTCATCATGGCAGGTGGCTGAAAGTGGCCGACAACTGACAGAACCATTATTGCACCGTATCTAGAGCAATGCTCCAGCAGAAATCCCAAAAAAATCTTTTCGAATCACCTCGATTCGAAAAGGCTCCAGCACCAGCACGCCAAACGCCAAAATATCTGGAAACAACCAAGTACGAAAATCGAGGGAGGCAACTTCCACTGTGAAAATTTCTTTGTGCTTCCTTCATTCGAAACCCGAACTCGAAAGTAGGGGGACTAGTGTTGGGTATAAAATACCCTCAGCTAAAGTTCATAAAAGGCCGACCCTTCCAGGGCTTTTCCGGCTTCCAATCTTGTGTGGCATCTTTCTAAACTCCCTCGACCATCTGAGCTTCTATAATGCCATCCGAACTTCTTCAATAATGAGCTCCCCCATTCAGCTACCGGACTACTCCAAATGCTCTCTGGGCTTCATTAGTAGCCGACTTTCCACAGTGATTGGCTACCCTCTGAATCTCTTCTAGACTTCCTCCTGCCACGAGCAACTTTACTCCGAACTTCTTTCGAACTTCATCAATATCCGAGCTTCTCCAATAGCAGGACTTCTATAGTAACCAGACTCTATCCAAGTTTCTACGATGGTCGGTCGCCTTTCGAATTTCATCCAAGCTCCTACAAGAGTCGGACTCCACCCGAACTTCTACAGTGGATGGATCACAGACGAAATCCTACAATGGATGGGCTCCACCAGTCGGATCTCCACTCCGAATCTCTTTTGAACTTCGTCAATGATCGAGCTTCTCCAGCAATGGGACTTCTACAATAAGAAGTCTCCATCTGAGCTTCCACGATAATTGATCTTCATCGGAGCTTCTACAATAAGTAGACTCCATTCAGACTCCTACAAAAGCCGGAGTACAGCAGAATTGAATCCTGGACTCCTCCAACGTTCGACCTTCTATAGTGTCCTCAAGACTCCTCTAGCGGACAAACCTCCATAATGCCATCCAAACTCCACTGTCGGACAACCCCATGCAAATTGGACCTCTCCAACGGACAACCTTCAGACGAGCTTCTACATCAGGCAAATCCCAGATGGACTTCTTTAGCAATCAAACTTCTATCAGACTGCACCAACAGAAAGTTTTCATCCGAGCTTCCATAGCAGATGACTTTTGCCTGCAACATCAGTGCCTAATCAACGCCCAAGGCATCCGACAATAGTAGACTCGTCAACAACCTCGGAAGCATCCGAGCTTCTCCTGGATTGCTGAGACAGAGAGCCATTCCGCTCCATCAGATGTCCCAGTCGAGCTTCAGCCGTCAGGTCTGAACTCTCTGGCAAGTCACGACAATGGCCACTACCTTGCTCCACTCTCTGTAATAGATTCCATGCGCCCCCCTACTATCTGGCAAGTCGCGACAACGGACACCACTCCACTCTCCATAACAAACTCCATGTGGCCCTGAACGGCCCCCTAACGCCACTACTCTCCGTAACAAACTCCACGTGGCCCTGAACGGCCCACTACCAGGCAGTTACAGATGTCGCTGTCAATCAGTTATGCTCTCCGTCTATAAAAAGGGACCCCCAGATACGTTCTTCTCTAAGCTCTAAACTCTATCTCGAAACTCTACTAAAATTCCATTCGAGTGCTCCATTTCTGTTGAGGCAGAGTACTGACTTGAACGTCGGAGGATCTTGCCGGAGTACCCCCAACTTCGGTTTAGACTTTCCTTGCAGGTCCCGACGGCAGACGTGATCCTCTCGACTCCAATATTTTTGATGTCGGCGAAATTTGTACCAACACATTGAAACTCTTTTCAATAGATCGAAATAATTTTACTCTAACTCATCAAGGATTATCGATCTTGAGCACTCCTGGTGAGTTCTCACAATCTACTAGCGACATCTGGCAGTATGTAGTGGCAACTAGTAGAATCGAAAAGAACCTCAAGGTGTAGTTAACGTGTGATTCAGTCCCTCTATCATGAGTCTCGACTAGATGACAGATCATGGATAAATCATCAAATCTCATCATCAATCATATGATAGATTCGATCAGCTCTAGTCCAATTATGATCCTTATGAAAATTTTTTTCCATCAATCACACTGCTGTGGCCACAGACTCTCAGACTTAGTCTCTCAAATCTCATAGGACTACTTCTTTCTATCAAGATTGATAGATTCCATCTTGATATGTACCTTACTCCTACAGTGGATCAACTATCACCAACATCCACTACCAGAGCTCATTGAGACCATATTTATGTGTCAGTCAAACTCCAGCAGCCTCACTACGAGCAGTCATACCATCTCAAGTCAAAGGACTATTCACACAACTATAGCATTGAGATAATCACTGACGATCGAGTAGAAATCTAAGTGATCTCTCATACGGTCACGTTCAGTACCAATTATTCTCTAACAACTATCCACACTCGTCACTCAGTATCTCTACACTATGGATCAGAGACTCATCTATCTTGAAGGAAGCGATCTGTGCGTCGGTTTATCCAGATCGATCATCATCCTCATGATGATACTATGATCAAAAGTATTTAGAAATTAAATACATATCTCGAATTCTCAATACTTTAAAAATATGTATTGAAATATTAATTCGATGGATGATTCAAGGACACATCACACTTGAATGAAAAATAAACTTATCCTTTTATTGATCAAATCAATGTATTAAGTACAAAATTGTATCCTAGCTATATTACAATGTGTCAGCCATATTGGCTTCTAGGACATACATCTAACAATCTCCGACTTAGATTAAAGCCATTTGGTCACTAATCTAAGTCCCATCTTTTCAAGGTTGACTTTCATTTTTGACTGACTTAGTTGTTTTGTCAGTGGGTTTGCCATATTATTCGCAGAGTCTACTCTTCGCACCTTGACACATTTCTTTTTGAGGTAGTTGGGTATGATATGATACCGCCATTCGATGTGCTTTGATTTCTGATGGGACTTCAGTTCTTTAGCAAGTGCTATGGCTCTATTGTTGTTGCAGTAAAATGATATGGCATCTGATGTCATAACCTCAAGTTTTGCAATAAACTTTTTGAGCCAGAAGCCTTCCTTTGCAGCATCTGAAATAGTGACATATTCAATCTTTGTTGTCGAATCCACTATGATGGGTTGCTTGAAACTCTTTCAACTGACCGCACCACCATTGCAAATGAACACATATCCTGTTATAGACTTTTTATCATCAGGATCAAAAATGAAGTCTGAATCAGTATACCTCTCGACTCGCAACTCAAAATCTCCTCCAATGATCAAGAACAAAATCTTAGCTCTTTTTAAGTACTTAAGGATGTTCTTTATAGCTATCTAGTGCTCCTCATCTGGATTCGACTGATACCTGCTTATGACACTCATAGCAAGGATAATATCAGGTTGAGTACACAGCATGGCATACATGAGGCTTCTTATGGCTGAGCCATAAAGAATATAACTCATGCATGAACTTTCTCATAAGTGGTTAGACACATCATCTTGGAAAGATTAATACCATACCTAAGAGGTAAAAATCCTCTTTTAGGATTTTTCATGCTAAACCTTTTTAGCACTTTCTCTATGAATAGCTTTTGTGACAGGCCAGCATCCTTTTAGATCTATCCCTATAGACTTTTATTCTAAGAATATAAGATGTTTCTCCTAGGTCTTTCATGGAGAATTCTTAAGACAACCATCTTTTGACCGTGGTCAGCATGAGCATATCATTTTCAATGAGGAGAATATCATCCACATATAATACGAAAAATATTATTGCACTCCCACTGATCCTTTTATATACACAAAGTTTTTTTTCATTCTTGATGAAATCAAATGATTTGATTGCTTCATCAAAATGATGATTCTAACTCTGAGAAGCTTGCTTTAATTCATATATGAATCTTTGTAGCTTGCAAACTCTGTGATCACTATCATCAAATGTGAAACCCAAAACTGCTTCATATAGATATCTTCTTCTATTAGAAGTTATGTCCTAAAGCCAATTATTTGATGATTGTGCTAATTATAAATGTATATGTACTGATAAATAATAAAAATTATTTGATATTTTTTATCACAAGGATACATCTTCTAACAAACTCCTATGTTGTGATGATTTATTACATAGTCCTTAAACTAGTTCGCGACCAAACGATATGCTATTACTAGGATGATAGCAATATCAAGTGTAGGTCATTGTGTGCCATATGCGTTGGTTGTCTTTGTAACCAAATGATGTGAAGATATTGGTATGGCATGCAGGTGAGATGTAAAAGTACATCATCACTGAACGTGACCAACTGTGGAGCACTCAGCTGTCAAGGATAGCTCATGAAGGATATGGGTATAAGTGTCCCTCTGACCTGAGATCACCACGGTAACTTACAAGAAACTCACTATACTTTAATATCGGACTAACTGAGTTTTTAATTTAGTAATAAAATTTTTTTGGGTATTGTCAAGTACTTATCAAATCGATGCATGAGTTAAGATGAGATTGACCCCTCTGAATTAGTAGGAGATATGCATCAGTGTATTTCAATTTAGCAAAATTTGAGTCTGAATAATCCATGTGATGGATTTGAAAAAGCTTGAAATATAATGTGGATGACTTATCTAGGATTGATAGTTAAATCATAGGTCATCTTCGAGTATTAGGATCAAAAGAATGAATTATACCATAACCATACGTCAATAGATTCTTGAATATTGCTTTGTCATCATTTGATCTATTCAAACATTGGGTCATCATTGCTAGTGTTGGAAAAGATGTAGGGTTTCATGCATGAATTTCAAAATATTTTTGAAATATAACACAGTGGAATATGTAAATTAAATAATTTAATATATAAATGTATATAATCAGATTACTAAACCCTACAATTAGGACCTAGAACATGTCATATTATATTTATAAATCAAAAATAAAAGCTTTGGTATTGATCAAATCAATACCCTAGATCTGAAACAGTTTTAGATCTAAAATCTAGATCACATCTAGATAAGAGAAGAGATCAGATCTCTTACCTTGGTGCGGGTCGAGAACTCCACGATTGATTTCTTTTATTGTCTTTGGAGCCGCACATGCGTCCGACCTCTATAGGTGATCCACACAAGGCTACAACAAAATCAAAGATTCGTCGAACGAAGATCCGCTCGAAGTGCTAGCTTCTTGCAGATCCCTCCAGATGGTTAATCTAAAAATTATTTTTTGGATCTCTTGGACATTCCATGAGATGAAGAATATGAGAGGAATGAAGAAAAAGTAAAACCTTTTGACCTCCCTAAAATCAGAAATAATATGTAAAAGAAAAGGTCCTAAAAGAAGACAGATCTTTTCTTTCAGTACATCAATAATTGATGTCCTGAGAACATCTCTATGCTAGGACATGAGAAGACCTTCTTCTCTAGATATTTTCAAATTTTTAGATCCTATGATATAAGATTTTTCTCATAAAAAAATCTCATGATTTATGGAGAAGAAGGGTTTTTAAAAGAAACCTTAATAGAAGACCTTCTTTTCTTCTTCTCTCATCAGAACATGATCAGATCATGTCCAAAATTAGATCACCATGCTCCAATGAACTCATTGAAGCATAGATCCACCATGCCATCCCTCTTTCTCTCTCAAATTTTTATCACATAAAAATATAAAATAAAGAGAGAATAATCTGAAAAGAAAACAATAAGAGAAAACAATCTTTTCTCTTACCTTTTGTTTCTACAAGACATCAACTTTTGATCTCTTGATTGAAGACTCTCCTCCAAGGATCTTGGTGCCTCAAACTACCCATACCATCCTCTTTCTCCTCTAATTTTTCAATCTAAAAATCATAAATTTTTGACTCTTATTTGATAGCATATGGGGTAGCAACTTTTTATATGGCAGATTAGGTCAAAAGACCTAATCAACAAGGAGTCCATGGGGCGTCCAACTATTGAACGCCCCCTCCCTTATAAATTTTGTGGAGATCAGGATAAGATGCTTAAAAGGGATGAAAAAATGATAGGATAGGCTGGGGAAAAGTTGGTGCAAGAGAGGAGGGAAGAGTCCTTGTGAAGAGGGACTCTTTCAAAAAAGGAATAAGCCTAAACCACTTTCCATAATTAACCAAATCACTTTCCACATTGAACTAAATCAAATCTGATTCAAATCTCTAGAATAAGTGATATGAGATAACATTCCTTAGACATGGATATCATAGAAAAATATCTAAAAATTAATTAGTGGGCATGGGCTTGAGATTTCTTAGGTGGCGCAAGAGATGATATGGAATCCTAGTCTAAATAGGATTCTTATGTAGATTAGGTCAAACACTTTGGACCCGATCCAAATTAATTGCAATCTAATTAATGGTGATTCTAGTCCAACTAGAAGTCTAATTAAATTAGATTAAACTATATTTAATTTTGATTTAAATCTTAACTTAATTAAGAATTAGGTGCATACAAGTCCTAGTCGAACAGGGACTTATTCTCTCTTACAATTGGCTTATCCAATAAACCAATTAGACTTAATCCAATTAAATCTAAACTAATTTTAATTGAATTAAATTTAATTAGACTAAATCTCAGCTCAATTGCTCAATCAGATTGAGCCAATTAGCAATCCAATTGCTAATCGATCCTCCTGTAACACTTGCATTAGGTCAAACATCAATCACATTGATCGTTTAACCTTAGAATGATTTTCAATCATCGATTAACCATCTGATTCGATTACAACCTCTTATGTGTATGACTCTATAAGTTCGAACCTAAGTCGGTAGCACAGAAATTAATTTTTATACCCGTCGAAGTAACCATCTAGCAATGGTTTCCAACGTCCAGATAGGTCAAATGTATGCAAAGCAACATTCTAAGAACCCTGACCCATGGTTACGGTATAATTCATCCTTTTGATCAATAATGCTCAAGATGACTTCGAGTATGCTATCAATACTCATATAAGTCATCTCTATTGTGTCTCAAAATTTTGCAAATCTCGTGACTCCTCACGAGGATTACCCAGGCTTAGATTTTGCTAAATTGAAACCAACGAGATATTCTCTTCCTAAAGTTAATCAGGAGTGATCAATCTCATCTTGACTCACATACCGACTTTATAAGTACTTGACTATACTCAAAAATCTTTCGAACCTATATTAAAAATACAGACAGTCCAGCACCAAAGCATAGTGAGTTGCTTGCAAGTCACCATGGTGATCTCAGGTCGGAGGAACACTTATACCCATTGGCCTTAGCTAACTACTCTTGACAGTAGAGTGTTACATGTTAGATGTGTTCCCTAGATGCCAGATTGGCTGACATATTCCAATACAAATCTAAGGGCAAATTTATAATTTTGACTATAAATCAATAAATAGGTTATTCTTCTATGACATTGTGTACATTGTGTCTGTGATACATCCTTTGAGTTAGTAGGAATGTCAATTTATATTTTCAAGAGTTAAAAATTTAAGGCATGAATTTACATAACTAACTCATAAACAGCTCTTGACCATAGGATCATCACGAGAATGGTGATCGATCTGGAAGGTTGGTGTACGATCGCTTTCTTAGGATAGATGTGTCTTGAGTCTAAGGTGTGGAGACACCAAAGTGAGAGTACAGGTATTCATTGAGAATAAGAGTACTGAGCATGATCATATCAAGTAGTCATAAGGAAGTCTACCTTCTCGTCGATGACTAGTTCGATGCTGCAGTTGTGTGTCTAGTTCTTTGACCTGAGATGCATCAACAGCTCACATTGAGTGTGTTATATTTTGACTATACCATAACTTGATCTTCTAGCCATTCGAAACTCTGAGGTGTATGTTGGCTATAGCATATTCATTGTAGGAACCAGATCGCACCATGATGGGATCTATCAACCTCAGTAGATGAGAGGAGTAATCCTATGGTGATCGAAAGATCGAGTCCTTAAGTCTATGGCCATGGTAGAGTGAAATAATGAAAAAAAGTTTTTCATTGGGGTTTCACATCAGACTCGGATCAATCGATTGATTCATATGACTGATGTTGGGTTTGACGAGTTCACCTTAACCCTAATTCAGTCGGGACTCATGATAGAAGAACTCAATCACACAGGTAGCTGCACTGAGAGATTCATCTTCAGTTCTGATGAGTTGCCACCATATACTGCTAGGTGTCACTGGTAGATTTTTAGAGCAATTAGAATGATCTTGATGATTGATCATTCTAATTGTCTGGATGATCGATCATTCTAATTGTCTGAATCAGAAGAGTTCTGGTCCATCAAAAGGAGTTTCGATGATGTCGATGATGAGATCATGACACGTCTCATTACCATATAGAATTAAACCTAACTGGGTCACACTAACAAGGGTTAGGATCTGGATGTCATCAATTGGGCTAGCCTAATTAATTTGGATTAGATCTAATTAGGTTCAAGGAAATCGTGCTAGCACACGATTGAGCTAACTTTCTCCTCATACAATTTTTTTAATCTTGACTGAGCCAAATGTGATTTGACTCACCCAGAGAACTTTGAGAAGGTTTCTCTTAGTCTGACTGGAGCCAGTCCAGCTCAAAAAAGGCTTGTCTTAATTCATGAGATGAATTAAAGACAACACCTGCTAATTCCTGACACCTGCCATTTTCATTTTAGGACATCTGTCAAATGTTGACACATGGGTCTTAAACTGAAGGCCACTTGGCAAGAGGTTATTGAAGTTTTTTTATGGAGTGTCCACCTGCCAAAAATAAGCACCAAAGTGGGTGCCACAATTGGATAAAGCTTGCACCCAAGTGGATAAAGATCTAGAGGAGTCTTGATCAACATAAACTCTTGGGTGCCATCTCCCTTGTGCTTATCCAATGTTGGTGCCAACATAAGAGAGAGGGTGGGGGTTCTTATCTGATGTGATCAAATGACATCACTCCACCAATCAATTTTTTTTTAAATTAAATAAAATTTTTTGAATGGTCGAATGATGTGGCACTGCACAGTGCAGCAGGGTCTATATAAACCCTGTCTGGGCCTAGGGTTTAAGAGATTTTGCTCCCTACCCAGCAAAAGCCAGCCACCCCTCCTCTTCTCCATGTCCTCCCTGGTGCTCCCTCTTCCCTCCTCACACCCAAAATGTTGGGCATCCATCTGGTGAAGGATCAAGGTGTGGTGATGCATTGAACAAAGGGCTACAAGAGTTTTTCGACAAGCTGCTGCTCAAACTTCAGGAAGGCTTTTGAAGATCTTTCTAATTAGATTGAGTTCTGATTTTTGGAGCAGAGAGTCATGAGGAGAAGATAATCTAGGTCCTACCTGAGTGAATACTGGTAGAGGCCAGGCGATTGCATGGCTAAATCAGAACCTCAGGCTTGCTGCGATCATCTACAGGGTAATCAGATTACCCTTGAGGTATTTCATGTTTTCTCATGCTTTTAGATTTATTTTAGAATTAATATTAAATAATAAAATTAGATCTAAAGATTTAAATCTGAAATAAATATAGTATAATTTTTTTTAAAAAAAATATTTCATCCCAGATTTGATGAAATCTGAAAGATCCTACAAGGAAAAAGACAGTTTTTCCATCAAATGGTATCAGAGCTAGGTTAATGGCTCAGTTTCAGATCTAATTTAGATCTGATTTTAATTTTAATTTATCTGATATTAAAGGATTTTAGATATCATATCAGATATGATAGGATCTATAATCAAAATATTTAAAATTAAATCTGAGAAGATCTAACATGCATGAGATGCATGACTGGACTAGGAATAGTTTGATCTATGAATAGTCTTGTAAGTTTATGTTTCAATGAGATTAAAATATAATTTAGATCTAATTTATTCTCTATTTTTGATGATAGAAATATTATATTCAGATCAAAATAGAAAATAAAAATTTGGATAATACATAAGATTGATCTGTTGCATGCCTAGACTAGTTGTAAAATTGTTCTAGTAACTATCTAGAATAAATTTTATGTTGAATAGTTCAATTTAAATTTTATTTTTTAGATGTTGCATGTGATGTATTAAATCTAAAAGCATATTAATTAGATCAATTTTTGATACATGAGATGTATGCAAAGCATGTATTAGTTAGATCTTAAATTGTATATGTGATATGTAAATTTAGATCTAACTAGTTTTGTAGTTAAATTTATATTTCTAATTAAGGTGTTCCTCATGGCTGTCTGATCATAAGAATAAAGTAGGGTTTAAAGACCCTCTCCTTTCATACAATGGGGTGTTCTTATGACATGTAGGAGTGCTGCGCATTCATCCTTAATCAAAAATTAAAATTTTTCTACAAAACCCTAGATCCTGAAATCTTAAGATTTATTTTACATGTTTTGTTTATGAACCCAAGACTTAATTAATGAATTAAGCTTATGAAATTAAATTAGGTCTAAAATTGAGAATTTCATATCTAAATCATTTTCATAAAATTGGGTTCGGGCTTGGGTAGCTCAATTAGGTCTAACGGTTGATCAAACCGAATTAAAAGATGGTTAGGTGGGATTATGAAAGCTAATAATTAACCAGCCTAATAGGATTAAGTCTAGCTCAAGGTCGAATCACATTTATATGTGACTCGATCAAGTTAAGACCTAATTTGGCTCAGTGGTTAGAGCCTGGATTGTAGGCTAACCCAATTAGTTCTGGTTCGACAATTTGGTGTCTAAGGTAAGTTGGGTAGATGCGATCGACTGATTTTTAATTGGGAGCTACTTGACTCGAATGCATTCTTGTCGAATTAATGACATATCCCTTCTACCAGTCTCACTTACCTAGCCATATGTGTCGACCAAGTTCTGATTTGAGGTGGCTAACAATTCGAGCTAACCCATGCCACTAGGTTAGTCATAATTGTTATGACTATGTCAAGCCAAGTTTAATAATACCTAAATCAAATCTTCTTAAAAAAATATTAAGTCTAAGGTCTTCCACTATTGTGGATGTGTGGGCCCTTCCTGGGGTTGATTGTTCTCGGCTGCATATAGTGGCTCAGTTGCACCGAGAAGATGCAACCATATCTATTGGGCATTGGATGCTACGAATTAGAGGATGGGTTGGGCTCAATATTCCAGATATGGTGAGGGATCCAATCAAGAATCTAGTTCGTGCAAATGGTAGGTTTGACTTAACTAAGGATTAGAGCAATATTTCGGACACAGTGAGCTTCATGAATTAGAGATCAAGTTTTGTGTGCACCATGATTAGAGAATCATTGGACAAGAGTTGTCCACTCATCGGTTGACCCATCACCAATAATTGTTAGGTGAGGTGATGAGCCAATCGGTGAGACCGCACCACCCACTAGAAATTACTAATCACAGAGATTTTCACATCTCTACCTAGGGAGTGTAGGGATCTGAGAAAATAGTGGGAGCCTAATTTATTTAAAAATAAAACCCCTAAACAAATTGGTTAAGTCTGATTACAAAATCTAACTAGAAACTGTTGACTCTCTATAGAAAATATGTCTGCATCCAACCCCCTGTCCAAAATACTAGACATCCACAAATTGACTAGACCCAATTTCAAGGACTGGTTAAGGAACTACAGAATTATTTTGGGTTCCAAAAAATTGATCCATGTCTTGGACCAGGACCCACCTGCCATGCCAGCACGTCCGACTGCTGAACAGAGAGCATTTCTAAAAAAGTGGATGGATGATGATAACAAAGCAAGGTACTACATGTTGGGTGCAATGTCTGATGACTTGCAGCACCAACATGAGAATATTATGACTACCCACCAAATGTTTGAAAGAAAAATCACCTTTTTTTTTTGTAGGATCTTCCTGATTTAATCAAATCTGGGGTGGAATAATTTAAAAATTTTATCCTACACTGTTTCAGATCTAATATCTGTTAGATCTAATTTTATTATCTGATAAAATTTAAAATTAAATCTAAAAGTATGAGAAGAATAGACATACCTCAAGGGTAATCTGATTACCCTATAGATGATCTCAGCACAGCCCGAGGTTCTGATGTAGCTACGCAAGTGCCTGGTCTCTACTAATATCCACCCAGGTAAAACCTAGAATATATTCTCCTCACAAATCTACGCTCCAAAAATCAGATCTCTATCTGATTTGGAAGTACTTCAGAACTCCTTCTGAAGTTGGAGCAGCAGCATGTCGAAGATGTCCTGCAGCCTTCCTGTTCCAGGCGTCACCACGCCTTTTCCTTGCACCAGATGAATGTCCAACTCCTTGGACATGAAGAGGAGAGATAGGAGAGTAGGGAGGATATAGAGAAGAAGGGAGGGGGCAGTAGCTATTGGGTTTGGTGCATAAAACAACTTCTATTTAAAACCCTATGTGTAGAAGGGTTTATATAGACCCTGTATGCTGCGCAGTGCCACATCATTCAACCAATCAAAAAATTTTAATAAATTTTGAAAAAATTCTGATTGGTTGCTTGATATCATCTAATCACATCAGATAAGAACCCAAGCCTCTATCTCAATGTTAGCACCAACATTGGATGAGGACAAAGAGAGGTTGGCGCCAAAGAGTCCAATCTTATCAAGACTCTCCAACCTTATCCACTTGGGGCGCCCACTTAATCCAATTGGGCTCGCACCATAATCTGATTATGGTACCCAATTTGATGTGGTTTGGCTCCACAAAAAATCTTTCAATAAGCTCTTGCCAGGTGGCCTTCAATTTAAGACCCATATGTCAACTTTTGACAAATATCTTAAAATAAAATTGGCAGGTGACAGGAATTAGCAGGTGCTTGTCTTAAATTCATCTCATGAATTAAGACAAGCCTTTTCTGAGCTGGACAAGCTTCATTTAGACTGAGAAAAACCTTCTCAAGATTCTCTGGATGAGTCAAATCATATTTGGCTCAATAGAGATAGAAAAGATTACACAAAGAGAAAGTTAGGCTCAATTGTGTGCTAGCACGATTTTCTTGAACCTAATTGGATCTTATCCAAATCAATTGGGTTAGCCCAATTGATGACATCTAGACCCTAACCCTTGTTTGTGTGACCCAATTTGGTTCAATTTCATATGGTGATGAGACATGTCATGATCTCATCATCGACATCATCGAAACTTCTTTCGATGGACCAGAACTCTTCTAATTCAGACAATTAGAATGATCGATCATCAAGATCATTCTAATTGCTTCCAAAATCTATCAGTGACACCTAGCAGTATATGGTGGCAATCCATCAGAACTAAAGATGAATATATTGGTGCAGCTACCTGTGTGATTGAGTTCCTCTATCATGAGTCCCGACTGAATTAGGGTTAAGGTGAACTCGTCAAACCCAACATCAGTCATATGAATCAATCGATCGATCCGAGTCCGATGTGAAACCCCAATGAAAAACTTTTTTTTCATTATTTCACTCTGCCATGGCCATGGGCTTGAGGACTCGATCTTTCGATCATCATAGGACTACTCCTCTCATTTATCGAGGTTGATAGATCCCATCTTGGTGCGACCTAGTTTCGTAATGAATATGCTACAGCCAACATACACCTCAGGATTCTGAATGGCTAGGAGATCGAGTTATGGTATAGTCAAACTATAGCACACTCAAGGTGAACTGTCGATGCACCTCAGGTCAAAGAACTAGACACACAACTGCAGCATTGAGCTAGTCATCGATGAGAAGGTAGACTTCCTTATGACTGCTCGATATGGTCATGCTCAGTACTCTCATTCTCAATGAATACCTGTACTCTCACTCCGATGTCTCCACACCGTAGACTCAAGATACATCTATCCTAAGGAAGTGATCGTACATCAACCTTCCAATCGATCACTATCCTCGTGATGATCATATGGTCAAGAGCTGTTTATGAGTCTGTTATGTAAATTCATGCCTTAAATTTTTAACTCTTGAAAATATGAATTGACATTTCTACTAACTCAAAGGATGTATCACAGACACAATGTACACAATGTGATAGAAGAATAATTTATTTATTAATTTATAGTCAAAATTATAAATTTATCCTTAAATTTGTACAGGAATGTGTCAGCCAATCTGGCATCTAGGACACACATCTAACAAACTCCCACTTGACCTAATGCCAATTGGCTACATATCTAAGTCCCATCTTTTCAAGGTGGGCTTCGATCTTTTGCTGGCCCAATGGCTTAGTCAGCGGGTCTGCCACATTATCTGTGGAGTCGACTCTCTTGACCTCGACATAACCCTTTTCGAGGTAATCACGGATCAAATGGAATCACCGCTCGATGTGCTTGGACTTCTGGTGAGACCTTGGCTCCTTAGCTGGGGCTATGGTGCCATTATTGTTGTAGTAAAGAGGTATCGCATCCGATGACATCACTCCAAGCTCTACGGTAAACTTCTTGTACCAGAATGCCTTCTTCGCAGCTTCTGATGTTGCAATGTACTCTGCCTCCATGGTGGAATCAGCAATCACCATCTGCTTGGAACACTTCTAGCTGACTGTACCACCATTGCAAATGAACAGACTTTCAGATGTCGACTTTCGATCATCTATATCAGACATAAAGTCTAAGTCTGTATATCCCTGAATCTAGAGTTCTCCATTTTCAAAGACTAGAAACATATCCTTAGTCCTTCTCAAGTACTTAAGGATACATTTCACAGAAGTCCAGTGCTCTTCGCCTGGATTTGATTGATATCTGCTTGTGACACTCACAGCATGAGCTATATCAAGTTATGTACATAGCATGGCATACATGAGGCTTCCTATTACCGAAGCATAAGGGATCTTGCTCATGCGTTCAATCTCCTCAGGTGTGCTAGGGCACATCTTCTTGGAGAGATGAATGCCATGTCTAAAAGGTACTAAACCTCTTTTGAAAATTTTCATGCTAAACCTTTTTAGCACCTCCTCTATGTACATCTTCTGTGAAAGTCCTAGCATCCTATTTGGTCTATCTCTGTAGACCTTAATACCCAGTATAAAGGATGCTTCTCCTAGATCTTTCATAGAGAACTCCTTAGACAACCATACTTTGACTGAGGTCAACGTGGGAATGTCATTCCCAATTGGAGGATGTCATCTACGTACAATACGAGGAAGATAACTGCGCTCCCACTGACCTTTTTGAACACACATGGTTCCTCCTCATTCTTGATGAAACTAAATATTTTGATCACATCATTGAAACGAGTATTCCAGCTCTGAGATGTTTGCTTAAGTCTATAAATGGACCTTTGCAGCTTGCAGACCTTGTGATCATCATCACTGGATGTGAAACCAAGTGGTTGTTCCATATAGATATCTTCCTCAAGATGTCCATTTAAGAATGCCATTTTCACGTCCATATGCCATATTTCATAATCAAAATAGGCTGCAACACCAAGCAATGTGCGGATGGATTTTTGCATGGCTACGGGCGAGAAGGTATCCTGATAGTCAATGCCTTCACGCTGACTATAACCTTTCACTATGAGCCTAGCCTTAAATGTCTCCACATTTTCATCTGCACCTATCTTTATCTTGAAGATCCATTTACACACAATAGGTATAATACCTTCAGGTAGATCTACCAAGGTCCAGACTTGATTTAAGTGCATCGAGTCAATTTCTGATCTTATTGCCTCTAACTATTTCTCGAAGTCGATATCTGATATCGCCTCGTCATAGGTCTTGGAATCATCACCATGAACCCCATTTCCTATGTGGAATATTTTTTCTACATCCTCTTGTATGGTACCTAAGTACCTTTCAGGAGGATGGAAAATCTTAGTCGATCCACGAGGTGGAAGAGGTTGTGTTAGGACTGGTTCTAATTGATTTGGTTCCTCAGGTTCTTTAGCTCGTTGCTCTTGGGAGATATTCTCCTTAAGCTTAATTATTCTTCTGATGCCACCATCTTGAATAAACTATTTTTTTAAAAAAATAGTATTTCAACTTACAATCACATTGTGGTCTTCCAGAATATAAAAATAGTATCCTAATAACTCTTTAGATATCCTATAAACCAAGCTCTAAAAGATCTGAACTCTAACTTGTCCGTCTGCTGTCTCTTGACATGAGCCGGACAACCCCAAATTCTGAGATGATTCAGACTTGGCTTCTTACCATGCCATATCTCATACGGTATGGTAGGAATGGTTTTAGAGGGAATCCTATTCAATATATAAATTACTGTCGTGAGACAATGTCCCCAAAAAAATTTAGAGAGGTCCGTAAACTCATCATGGAATGGACCATATCTAATAGGGTCTGATTTCTCTATTCTGAAACCCCGTTGAGTTGAGGCATTCCAGATGGAGTCCATTGAGAGACTATACCATTGTCCTTAAGATAGTCTAAGAACTTTCGACTAAGGTATTCACCTCCTCGATCTGATCGAAGAACCTTAATGAACTTTTCTGTTTGTTTTTCTACCTCATGTCTGAATTCTTTGAACCTTTCAAAAGCTTCAGACTTGTGTTTCATTAGAAACATATACCCATACCCAGATATATCATCGGTAAAGGTAATGAAGTAGACATAGTTGCCTCTAGCCGGCACATCAAATGGGCCGCACACATCCGTATGTACTAGGGCAAGTAGGTCTGTGGCCCTTTCCCCATGTCCTAAAAAAGGAAGCTTGATCATTTTGCTTTGAAGGCATGATTCACAAACTGAATATGACTCGAAAGTCAATGGACTCAATAGTCCAGATTTCTCCAATTTGTTAATCCTGTCTTCTGCTATATGACCTAGCCTTAGGTGCCACAGATACTTATTATTTAGACTATCTCTAGGCCTTTTAATTCCTATGGCATTCACATTTTGCTCGATATTAAATACAGATACATCAACATATAACTGATAAAGACCGTTAATGACAAAACCATTTGCAGCTTTATTATTTTCATAAAAAATATTACAATGGTCCTTACGAAAGCTAATCACATAGCCTTCTTGTGCTAAACATGAAACAGAAATCAAATTCCTGCTTGTTGCAGGCACATAATAATAATCTCTTAAAACTAAATCTAATCCTAACGGTAATTACAGAGGGTAGGTTCCCACGGCCACAGTAGCAACTCTTACTCCATTTTCGACGTATAAGATCATCTCTCCATCCCTCAGCCTCCTGCTCTCCTCAAGACCCTATATAGAAGTGCACAAATAAGCACTAAAACCAGAGTCAAGCACCCAACTAGATGCAGAAGAAACTATAAGGTTAGATTCTAAAATGAGCATACCTCCAGAAGGACCATCATTCTTGTTCCTTAGGGTGGCCAGGTATTGAGACAGTTCCGCATCCAATGGCCATCTGATTGGCAGTGAAAATATTTTCCCTTATCAGCAACCTTCTTCTTCGGTTCTGTCTTCTTCTTCTTGCCATCCACCTTCTACTTCTTTGCAGACTTCTTTTTCTTTCCAAAAGATTTTCTCTTGGAAGAAGTCCGCTCCACAATAAGAACTGAGCTTTTTGAATCCTTCATAGAAAGCTCAGCCGTAACCAGCATGTTCATTAACTCGGCCAAGGTACACTGCATCTTATGCATATGGAAGTTCATGATGAACTGACCATATGCATCAGACAAGGACTGAAGGATCACATCAATCTAAAAATCTTTGTCTAAGATGATATCGAGTTTTTCAAGCTCCTCAAGGTCCTTGATCATTATCAAACAATGATCTTGGACTGACTATCCATCACGCATCTTGGCCATAAAAAGTCTTTGACAGACTTGATACTTGGCCGCGTGACTCTGTTCACCAAACAACTCTTGCAGGTGAGCCAACATTTAGTGGGTAGTCAAAATGTTCTCATGCTGGCACTACAAGTCATCAGACATTGCACCCAACATGTAGTACCTTGCTTTGTTATCATCATCCATCCACCTTTCCAGAGACGCTCTCTGTTCAGCAGTCGGACGTGCTAGCATGGCAGGTGGGTCCTGGTCCAAGACATGAGTCAATTTTTCAGAACCCAAAATAATTCTGTAGTTCCTCAATCAATCTTTGAAATTGGGTCCAGTCAATCTGTGGGTGTCTAGTATTTTGGTCAGGGGGTTTAAAGCAGACATGTTTCCTGTAGAGAGTCAAAAGTTTCTAGTTAGATTTTGTAATCAGACTTAACCAATTTGTTTAGGAGTTTCATTTTTAAACAAATTAGGCTCCCACTATTTTCTCAGATCCCTACACTCCATTGGTAGAGATGTGAAAATCTTCGTGATCAGTGATTTCTAGTGGGTGGTGCGGTCTCACCGACTGGCTTATCACTTCACCTAACAGTTATTGGTGATGAATCAACCGATGAGTGGACAACTCTTGTCCACTAATTTTCTAATCATGGTACACCTAAAACTTGGTCTCTAATTCATGAAGCTCACCGTGTCCGAAATATTGCTCCAATCCTTAGTTAAGTCAGACCCACCATTTTCACGAACTAGATTTCTGATTGGGTCCCTCGCCATATCCAAAATATTGAGCCCAACCCATCTTCTAATTCATAGCATCCAATGCCTAATGGACATGGTTGCATCTTCCCGATGCAACTGAGCCACTGTAACCAGCCGAGAACAATCAACCCCAAAAAGGGCCTACACATCCACAATGGTGGAAGACCTAGACTTAATATTTTCTTAGGAAGATTGATTTAGATCTCATTAAACTTGACTTGACATAGCCATAACAATTATGACTAACCTAGTGGCATGGGTCAGCTCGAATTGCTAGCTACCTCAAATCAGAACTGGATCGACATATATGGCCAGATAAGTGAGACCGATGGAAGGGATATGCCATTAACTCGACAAGAATGCATTCGAGTCGAGTAGCTCCTAATTGAAAACCAGTCTGTCGCATCTGCCCAACTTACCTTAGACACCAAATTGTCGAACCAAAATCAATTGGGTTAGCCTACAGTCCAGACTCTAATCACTGAGCCAAATTAGGTCTTAACTTGATCGAGTCACATCTAAATGTGATTCGACCTTGACCCAGACTTAATCCTATTAGGCTGGTCAATTATTAGCTTTCATGATCCCACCTAACTAACTCTTGATTCGGTTTGATCAACCACTAGACCTAATTGAGCTACCGAAGTCTGAACCCAATTTTATGAAAATATCTTAGATTTGAAATCTCAATTTTAGACCAAATTGATTTCATAAACTTAATTCATTAATTAAGTTTGGATTTATAAACAAAACATGTAAAATAAATCCTAGGATTTTCAGATCTAGGATTTTGCAGAAAAGTAAGTTTTGATTTCTGATTAAGGATGAATGCGCGGCACCCCTACACGTCATAAGAACATCCTATTGAATGAGAAGAGAGGATCTTAAAATCTTACTTCATTCTTATGATCAGACGGCCATGAGGAACACCTTAATTAGAAATATAAATTTAACTACAAAACTAGTTAGATCTAAATTTACATATCTCATATACAATTTAAGATCTAACTAATACATGCTTTGTATACATCTCATGTATCAAAAATTGATCTAATTAATATGCTTTCAGATCTGATACATCATATGTAATATTTAAAAAATAATATTTAAATTAAATTATTCAAAATTAAGTATATTCTAGATAAGTTACTGAAATAATTCTACAACTAGTCTAGGCACGCAACAGATCAATTTTATGAAAAAATTAAAATTTTATTTTTTATTTTTTAATATAATTATAATACTTATAATATCAAAAAAATAAAAAATAAATTATATTTAATTTATATTTTAATCTCATTAAAATATAAAACTTAAGACTGTTCATGGATTCAACTAATCCTAGTCTAGTCATGCATTTCATGCATGTTAGATCTTCTTAGATTTAATTTTAAATATTTTAATTTAGATCTTATCACATCTGATGTGATATCTAAAATATTTTAAATATTTGATAAATAAATATAAAAAATTAGATCTAAATTAGATTTGAAATATAGCCAAAAACCTGGCTCTGATACTAGTTGAAGAAAAAATTATCTTTTTCCTTTGTAGGATCTTCCAGATTTCATCAAATCTGGGGTGGAATAATTTAAAAATTTTATCCTATGCTATTTTAGATCTAATGTCTATTAGACCTAATTTTATTATCTAATATTTAATATCTAAAATTAAATCTAAAAGTATGAGAAGTATAGACATACCTCAAGGATAATCTGATTACCCTGTAGATGATCTCAGCACAGCTCAAGGTTCTGATGTAGCCATGTAAGAGCCTGGCCTCTATCGATATCCACTCAGGTAGGATCTAGAACATCTTCTCCTCACAAATCTACACTCCAAAAATTAGATCTCTATCTGATTTGAAAGTGCTTCAGAACTCCTTCTGAAGTTGGAGCAGCAGCCTGTCAAAGATGTCATGCAGCCTTCCTGTTCCAGGCATCACCATGCCTTTTTCTTGCACCAGATAAATGTCCAACTCTTTGGAAGTAAAGAGGGAAGATAAGAGAGCAGGGAGGATACAGAGAAGAAGGGAGGGGGTGGCAGCTATTAGGTTTGGTGCATAAAACAACTTCTTTTTAAAACCCTAGGTGCAGAAGGGTTTTATATAGACCCTGTATGCTGCGCAGTGCCACATCATTCAATCAATCAAAAAATTCTAATAAATTTTGAAAAAATTTTGATTGGTTTCTTGATGTCATCTAATCACATCAGATAAGAACTCAAGTCTCTATCTCAAAGTTGGCACCAACACTGGACAAGGACAAAGAGAGGTTGGCGCCAAAGAGTCCAATCTTATCAAGACTCTCCAACCTTATCCACTTGGGATGCCCACTTAATCCAATTGGGCTCGCACCATAATCTGATTATGGCACTCAATTTGATGTGGTTTGGCTCCACAAAAATTTTTCAATAAGCTCTTGCCAGGTGGCCTTCAATTTAAGATCCATATGTCAACTTTTGACAAATATCCTAAAATGAAATTGGTAAGTGACAGAAATTAGCAGGTGCTTGTCTTAAGTTCATCTCATGAATTAAGACAAGCCTTTTCTAAGCTGGAAAATCTTCATTTAGACTGAGAAAAGTCTTTCCAAGATTTTTTGGATGAGTCAAATCATATTTGGCTCAACAGAGACAGAAAAGATTACACAAGGAGAAAGTTAGGCTCAATCATGTGCTAGCACGATTTTCTTGAACCTAATTGGATCTTATCCAAATCAATTGGGTTAGCCCAATTGATGACATCCAGATCCTAACCCTTATTTGTGTGATCCAGTTAGGTTCAATTTCGTATGGTAATGAGACATGTTGTGATCTCATCATCGACATCATCGAAACTTCTTTCGATGGACTAGAACTCTTCTGATTCAGACAATTAGAATGATCGATCATCAAGATCATTCTAATTGCTCCCAAAATTCATCAGTGACACCTAGCAGTATATAGTGACAACCCATCAGAACTGAAGATGAACCTATTGGTGCAGCTACCTGTATGATTGAGTTCCTCTATTATGAGTCCCGATTGAATTAGGGTTAAGGTGAACTCGTCAAATCCAACATCAGTCATATTAATCAATCGATCGATCTGAGTCTGATTTGAAACCCCAATAGAAAACTTTTTTTTTATTATTTCACTCTGCCATGGCCATGGGCTTAAGGACTCAATCTTTCGATCATCATAGGACTACTCCCCTCATCTACCGAGGTTGATAGATCCCATCTTGGTGCGACCTAGTTTCTATAATGAATATGCTACAGCCAACATACACCTTAGGGTTCTGAATGGATAGGAGACCGAGTTATGGTGTAGTCAAACTATAACATACTCAAGGTGAACTGTCGATGCACCTCAGGTCAAAGAACTAAACACACAACTGCAGCATCGAGCTAGTCATCGACGAGAAGGTAGACTTCCTTATGACTGCTTGATATGATCACGCTCAGTACTCTCATTCTCAATGAATATCTATACTCTCGCTCTGGTGTCTCCACACAATAGACTCAAGACACATCTATCCTAAGGAAGCGATCGTACACTAACCTTCCATATCGATCACCATCCTCATGATGATCCTATGGTCAGGAGCTGTTTATGAGTTAGTTATGTAAATTCATGCCTTAAATTTTCAACTCTTGAAAATATGAATTGACATTCCTACTAACTCAAAAGATGTATCACAGACACAATATACACAATGTGATAGAAGAATAACCCATTTATTGATTTATAGTCAAAATTATAAATTTATCCTTAGATTTGTACAGGAATGTGTCAGCCAATTTGGCATCTAGGGCACACATCTAACAATGTTGGCTCACCTATAAGAGTTGTTTGGTGAACAAAGTCGCGCAGCCAAGTATCAAGTCTGTCAAAGACTTTTTAAGACTAAAATACGTGATGGGCAGTCAGTCTAAGATTATTATTTGACAATGATCAAGGATCTTGAGGAGCTTGAGAAGCTCGGTATCATCTTAGACAAGGATTTTCAGATTGATGTGATCCTTCAGTCTTTGTCCGATGCATATGGTCAGTTCATCATGAACTTCCATATGCATAAGATGCAGTGTACCTTGACTGAGTTAATGAACATGTTGGTTATGGCTGAGCTTTCTTTGAAGAGTTCAAAAGGCTCAGTCCTTACTATGGAGTGGACTTCTTCCAAGAGAAAGTCTTTGGAAAGAAAAAAAAGTCTGTGAAGAAGCAGAAGGTAGATAGGAAGAAGAAGAAGACAGAACCGAAGAAGAAGGCTGCTGAAAAGAAAAAATATTTTCACTACAATTTAGACGGCCATTGGAAATGAAACTGTCCTCAGTACCTGGCCACCCTGAAGAATAAGAAAGATGGTTCTTCTGGAGGTATGCACATTATAGAATCTAATCTTACAATTTTCTCTGCATCGAGTTGGGTACTTGACTCTGGTTCTAATGCTCATTTGTGTACTTCTATGTAGGATCTTGAGGAGAGCAGGAGGCTGAGGGATGGGGAGATGATCCTATGCATCGAAAATGGAGCAAGAGTTACTGCTATGGCCGTGGGAACCTACCCTCTGCGATTACCGTTAGGATTAGATTTAGTTCTTAGAGACTGTTATTATGTGCTTGCAGCAAGTAGGAATTTGATTTCTGTTTCATGTTTAGCACAAGAATGCTATGTGATTAGCTTTCATAAAGATCATTGTAACATATTTTATGAAAATAATAAAGTTGCAAATGGTTTTCTTATTAACGGTCTCTATCAGCTACATATTGATGTATCTGTATTTAATATCGAGCAAAATGTGAATGCCATAGGAATTAAAAGGCCTAGAGATAGTCTAAATGATAGGTATCTGTGGCACCTAAGGCTAGATCATATAGCGGAAGACAGGGTTAACAAATTGGAGAAATCCGGGCTGTTGAGTCCGTTGACTTTCAAGTCATATCCAATTTGTGAATCATGCCTTCAAGGCAAAATGACCAATCTCCCTTTTATGGGACATGGGGAAAGGGCCACAGACCTACTTGCCCTAGTACATACGGATATGTGCAGTCCATTTGATGTGCCGGCTAGAGGCAACTATGTCTACTTCATTACCTTTATCAATGATATGTCTAGGTACGGGTATGTGTTTCTAATGAAACACAAGTCTGAAACCTTTGAAAAGTTCAAAAAATTCAGACATGAAGTAGAAAAATAAACAGAAAAGTCCATTAAGATTCTTCGATCAGATCGAGGAGGTGAATACCGTAGTTAGAAGTTCCTAGACTATCTTAAGGATAATGGCATAGTCTCTCAATGGACTCCACCTGGAACACCACAACTCAACGAGATTTTAGAACGGAGAAACTGGACCCTATTAGATATGGTCCATTCCATGATGAGCTTCATGGACCTCTCTGAGTTTCTTTGGGGACATTATCTCATGACAGCAATACATGTATCGAATAAGGTTTCCTCTAAAACCATTCCTACCACACTGTATGAGATATGACATGGTAAGAAGCCAAGTATGAATCATCTCAGAATTTGGGATTGTCCGACTTATGTTAAGAGACAGCAGGCAGACAAGTTAGAGTTCAGGTCTTTTAGAGCTTGATTCATAAGATATCCTAAAGAGTCATTAGGATACTATTTCTATATTCCAGAAGATCACAATGTGATTATGAGTCGAAATGCTATTTTTCTTAAAAAATATTTTGTTCAAGATGGTGGCATCGGAAGAATATTTAAGCTCAAGGAGAATGTCTCCCAAGAGCAACGAGCTAAAGAACCTGAGGAACCAAATCAATCAAAATCAGTCCTAACACAACCTCTTCCACCTCGTAGATCGACTAGGGTTTCTCATCCTCCTGAAAGGTACTTAGGTACTATACAAGAGGATATAGAGAAAATATTCCTCACAAAAAATGGGACTCATGGTGATGATCCCAAGACCTATGATGAGGTGATATCAGATATCGACTCTGAGAAATAGTTAGAGGCAATGAGATCAGAAATTGACTCGATGTACTCAAACCAAGTCTGGACCTTGGTAGATCCACCTAAAGGTATTGTACCTATTGGGTGTAAATGGATCTTCAAGAGAAAGATAGGTGCAGATGGGAATGTAGAGACATTCAAGGCTAGGCTCGTAGCGAAAGGTTATAGTTAGCGCGAAGGCATTGACTATCAGGATACCTTCTCGCCTGTAGCCATGCTAAAATCCATCCGCACAATGCTTGCTGTTGCAGCCTATTTCGATTATGAAATATGGTAGATGGATGTGAAAACGGTGTTCTTAACTGGACATCTTGAGGATGATATTTATATGAAACAGCCACTTGGTTTCACATCAAGTGATGAGGATCACAAGGTCTGCAAGCTGCAAAGGTCCATTTATGGACTTAAGCAAGCATCTCAGAGCTGGAATACTCGTTTCAATGATGTGATCAAAATGTTTGATTTCATCAAGAATGAGGAGAAACCATGTGTGTTCAAAAAGGTCAGTGGGAGCGTAGTTGTCTTCCTCGTATTGTATATAGATAACATCCTCCTAATTGGAATGACATTCCCATGTTGACCTCAGTTAAAGTATGGTTGTCTAAGGAGTTCTCTATGAAAGATCTAGAAGAGGCATCGTTTATACTGGGTATTAAGGCCTATAGAGATAGACCAAATAGGATGCTGGAATTTTCACAGAAGATGTACATAGAGGAGGTGCTAAAAAGGTTTAGCATGAAAAACTCCAAAAGAGGTTTAGTACCTTTTAGCCATGACATTCATCTCTCCAAGAAGATGTGCCCTAGCACACCTGAGGAGATTGAATGCATGAGCAAAATTCCTTATGCTTCGGCAATAGGGAGCCTCATGTATGCCATGCTATGTACACGACCTGATATAGCCCATGCTGTGAGTGTCACAAGTAGATATTAGTCGAATTCAGGTGAAGAGTATTGGACTTCTGTGAAATGTATCCTTAAGTACTTGAGAAGGACTAAGGATATGTTTCTAGTCTTTGGAAATGGAGAACTCAAGATTCAGTGATATACAGACTCAGACATTATGTCTGATATAGATGATCGAAAGTCGACATCTAGGAGTCTGTTCATTTGCAATGGTGGTGCAGTTAGCTGGAAGAGTTCCAAGCAGATGGTGATTGTAGATTCCACCATGGAGGCAGAGTATATTGCTGCATCGAAAGCTATGAAGGAGGCATTCTGGTATAAGAAGTTTGTCGTGAAACTTGGAGTGATGTCATCCCTCTTTACTGTAAAAATAATGACGCCATAGCCCTAGCTAAGGAGCCAAGATCTCATCAAAAGTTCAAGCATATCGAGCGGCGATTCCATCTGATCCATATTTACCTCGAAAAAGGTTATGTCGAGGTTAAGAGAGTCGACTCCACAGGATAATATGGCAGACCTGCTGACAAAGCCATTAGGCCAGCAAAAGATCGAAGCCCACCTTGAGAAGATGGGACTTAGATATGTAGTCAATTGGCATTAGGTCAAGTGAGAGTTTATTAGATATGTGCCCTAGATGCTAGATTGGCTGACACATTCCTGTACAAATCTAAGGGTAAATTTGTAATTTTGATTATAAATCAATAAATGGGTTGTTCTTCTATCACATTGTGTACATTGTGTCTGTGATACATCCTTGGAGTTAGTAGGAATGTCAATTTATATTTTCAAGAGTTGAAAATTTAAGGCATGAATTTACATAACTAACTCATAAACAGCTCTTGACCATAGGATCATCATGAGGATGGTGATCGATCCAAGAGGTTGGTGTATGATCGCTTTCTTAGGATAGATGTATCTTGAGTCTACAGTGTGAAGACATCGAAGTGAGAGTACAGGTATTCGTTAAGAACGAGAGTATTGAGCGTGACCATATCGAGCAGTCATAAGGAAGTCTACCTTCTCGTCGATGACTAGCTCGATGCTGTGGTTGTGTGTCTAGTTCTTTGATCTAAGGTGCATCGATAGTTCACCTTGAGTGTGTTATAGTTTGACTACACCATAACTCAATCTTCTAGCCATTCGGAACCTTGAGGTGTATGTTGGCTGCAGCATATTCATTGTAGAAACCAGATCGCACCAAGATGGGATCTATCAACCTTGATAGATGAGAGAAGTAGTCCTATGGTGATCGAAAGATCGAGTCCTTAAGTCTATGGCCATGGCAGAGTGAAATAATGGAAAAGAGTTTTTTATTGGGGTTTGACATCGGACTCGAATGAATCGATTGATTCATATGACTGATGTTGGGTTTGACGAGTTTACCTTAACCCTAATTCAGTCGGGACTCATGATAGAGGAACTCAATCACATAGGTAGCTGCACCGAGAGGTTCATCTTCAGTTCTGATGGGTTGCCACCATATACTGCTAGGTATCACTGGTGGATTTTGGGAGCAATTAGAATGATCTTGATGATCGATCATTCTAATTATCTGAATCAGAAGAGTTCTGGTCCATCGAAAGGAGTTTCAATGATGTCGATGATGAGATCACGACATGTCTCATTATCATACAGAATTGAACCTAACTAGGTCACACTAATAAAGCTTAGGATCTGGATGTCATCAATTAGGGTAGTCCAATTGATTTGGATTAGATCCAATTAGGTTCAAGAAAATCATGCTAGCACATGATTGAGCCTAACTTTCTCCTCGTGTAATCTTTTTCATCTCGACTGAGCCAAATATGATTTGACTCACTCAGAGAATCTGGAGAAGATTTCTCTCAGTCTGACTGGAGCCAGTCCAGCTCAAAAAAGGCTTGTCTTAATTCATGAGATGAATTAAAGACAACACCTGCTAATTTTTGACACCTGCTATTTTCATTTTAGGATATCTTTCAAATGTTGACATATGGATCTTAAACTGAAGGCCACTTGGTAAGAGGTTATTGAAGTTTTTTTGTAGAGTATCCACCTACCAAAAATAAGCACCAAAGTGGGTGCCACAATTGGATAAGGCTGGCACCCCAAGTGGATAAAGATCAAGAGGAGTCTTGATCAACATAAACTCTTGGGCGCCATCTCCCTTGTGCTTATCCAATGTTGGTGCCAACATAGGAGAGAGGATGGGGGTTCTTATTTGATGTGATCAGATGATATCACTCCATCAATCAGAATTTTTTTGGATTAAATAGAATTTTTTGATTGGTCGAATGATGTGGCACTACGCAGCGCAGCAGGGTCTATATAAATCCTGTCTGTGCCTAGGGTTTAAGAGATTCTGCTCCCTACCCAGCAAAAGCCAGCCACCCCTTCTCTTCTTCACATCCTCCCTGGTGCTCCCTCTCCCCTCTTCATGCCCAAAAGGTTGGGCATCCATCTGGTGAAGGATCAAGGCATGGTGATGCATTGAACAAAGGACTGTAGGAGTTTTTTGACAAGCTGCTGCTCCAACTTCAGGAAGGCTTTTGAAGATCTTCCTAATCAGATTGAGTTTTGATTTTTGGAGCAGAGAGTCATGAGGAGAAGATGATCCAAGTCCTTCCCAAGTGGATACTGGTAGAGGCCAGGCGATTGCGTGGCTAAATCAGAACCTCAAGCTTGCTGCGATCATCTATAGGGTAATCAGATTACCCTTGAGGTATTTCATATTTTCTCATGCTTTTAGATTTATTTTAGAATTAATATCAAATAATAAAATTAGATCTGAAATAAATGTAGGATATTTTTTTTTTAAATTATCCTAGCATCGGAGAAGCTAGAGTCGAGGGAGTCGCGGTCGCCGTCGGGACCTGCAAAGAAAGTCTAAACCGGAGTTGGGGATGCTCCAGCAAGACCCTCCGATGCTCAAGTTAGTTCTCTGCCTCAGCAAAAATGGAGTGCTCGAACGAAAATTTTAGCATAGTTTTTTGATAGAGATTAGAGCTCAGAGAATAACATATCTGGGGATCCCCTTTTTATAGGCGGAGGGCGTAACAGATTGACAGCGACATCTGTAACCGCCTGGTGGTGGGCCATTCGGGACCATGAAAAGTTTGTTACGGAGAGTAGTGGAGTGACGTTGTGGCCATCGCCGTGGCCTGCCATGTGGAGCCTGTTGTGGAGAGTGGGGTGATGTTCATTGTCGTGACTTGTCAGAGCATGATGGAGCCGCGTGGGATCCGTCATAGGAAGTGGAGCAGAGTCACGGCCATTACTGTGGCCTGTCAGGGAGTCCAGGCCTGTCGGCCGAAGCTCGGTTGGGGTGTCTGATGGAGAGGGGTAGCTCTCTGTCTGAGAGGAGCTCGGATGTTGCTGACGAGCTTTCTACCGTTGGGTTCCTCGGACGCTATCACTACAGGCGAAGGTCATCTGTTGTAGAAGCTCGGTCAGGGGCTTTCTGTGGATGAAGTTCAGTTTCACGCAGAATCCGACAGAAGGTCGACTGGCAGTGGATGTCGGATGGTGCTGGAGAGGTTCACCCGCTGGTGGGGTTCGGCTACTGGAGCCCGTGCGTCGTAGGAGTTCGTCCGAAATTTGTCCGCCACAGAAGTTCGGTCGGAGTCTGGTTCCCGTAGAAGTCTGGATGGGGATCATTTGTTGAGGAAGCTCGATCGAAGCCTACCTGCAATGGAAGTCCGGAAGGAATTCGTTCACAAGGGAAGCTCGGGTGGAGGCTTACAGTAGAAATCCGACGTGGACCGTCCGTAGTAAAAATTTGAAGTAGATCGCTTGTAGTAGTAGCTCGGAGTAGATCGCTTGTAGCAGAAGCTCGATGTAAATCGCTTGTGGTGGGGGCTCGAAGTCCGGCCCTTGTAAAATTCGGATGAGGTCTACCTGCAATGGGAGCTCAGGGCTGAAGTTCGGTTCCCGTAGGAGCACGGACGAAGTCTACCTGCAGTAGGAGTTCAGGGAAGAAGTCTGGCTCCCGTAGGAGCCCGGATGAAACCCAGAAGGCAGTCAACCGCCGTAGAAACTTGGATGGAGCCCGTCTATTGTGGAGATCTACTGTTGGGAAAGTTCGGCCATTGACGAACTGACGTAGTTTTGGAAGAAATTCGAATTGGAGTTGATCGAATCCTGTCGGAAAAGATCCGAAAGGGGTCTGGAGAACGGTTGACCCTTGTAGGAGATCGGCCGATGATAGAATCCAGAGAGCACTTGGAGCAGCCTGGTGGACAACCGAAGAAGCTTATCGCTGGAGAAGCCTCGGAGATGTGGCAGGAGTTCGTCCGTCGGGGGAATCCGATCGACACTTGTGGAAGAAGCTGTGGGAGTTTATCCGTCGGCAGAACTTGGGAATATTGCGGAAGCTCAGCTGTCGGAGAGGTTCGAAAAGATGTCGCTTAAGGTCGGATATCGGTAGAACCCTGGGAGGATCACTCCTGATGCAAACTTCGGCTGGGGGGTATTTTATACCCAACACCAGTCCTCCTACTTTCAAGTTCGAGTTTCGAACGAAAGAAGTATAGAGAAATTTTCACAGCCAAAGTTGCTCCCTCAAATTTCGTGTGCGATCGCCCCCAGATATCCTGGCATTTAATGTGCGCATGCCGGTGTCTTTTCAAATCGAGGTGGCCCGAAGAGACTTTTCAAAATTCTCGCTGGAGCGTTGCTCTAGGTATGGTGCAATAATTGCCTTGCCAGCTGTCAACCGCTTTTAGCCGCCTGCTGTGGCGAGTGGGATACGTGGCGAACTTGGGTCGGCCTGGGGAGATCTGCAATCATTATAACGTCGGATCCTAGGGTCTATTTAAACCCGCCCTTCTTCATCTGGGAGTTTCATTCTGCCTGAAAGTCCTGTTGGTGCCCGTCTTCTTTTTGAGAGCTCTGACCTTCCTCGGCGTCCGTTTTGGCCCTAGGTGTTCTTCGAGTCATCTCTGTCCCTGCATCTCTGCATCCTTCAGAGCAGCTTAGGTTAGTTCTAGAACTTTCGTTCCTTCTCTCATCATTTAGGTATTCCTTCTTCTTCATTTTTCTTCTGCCGCATTCCACCTGTCTGATTCCCCACGGACCTTTCATCTCTTATTTCTCCCAATTTTTCTGGGATTTTTAGAGTTTTTGCTTGAAATATCTTCTGGCACCTCCACCTCTAGCGGTTCCAGGAGTTCGTCTGCCTCAGTCCCTCAGAACCCTCATACTGTAGATTAACCCACATCTAGGGCTGGGCCTCATTCGATTTTTGCGTCGGACGCCATTCCCTGTTCTTTGACTCCGGACGAACTTCTACTGATAAGGGTTCAGTATGAAGTTCCTCCGGAGTACGATCTGGAGCTTTCTGGTCCCACGACCGGGCTAGCACCCCCCCACCTGGCTATTTCTATCTGTACCGGAGGCCTTCCATGCTGGGCTCCGGCTCCCGCTTCCGCCCTTCATCATCGCTCTTTTCCATTTTCTAGACATTTCTTTAGCTTCAGTCGCACCGAACTCCTTTAGATTTTTGATAGGGTTCCTCTTCCTTTGCCACATAGTCGAAGTTCAGCCATCTCTTCCTTTATTTAGGTATTTTTACACCTTCAAGCGCCACCCCTCGACAAAAGACTGTTGGTACTTCTCCCCCCAATTCGGCAAGAAGGGGTTGCTGAAAGGTGCTCCTTCTTCTATCCATAACTGAAAGAGAAAGTACCTCTACGTCTAATGTCCAACCTTAAAGCTGGGATTGCCCCCTTGGGGCTCTCCGAGGGACTCCATCCGTCGGGCTCCTAGCCTGGGGGAGGACGACCTTCAAGCCGCCCAGAAACTTCTTAGTTATCCAACTCCTTCCCTTTCCAACCTTCTGAAGGAGCAATTTTTGTTCAACATCGGCTTGAGTTTCCTAGATCCTGTGAGTATTCCATCTTTCCTTTCCTTCTTCTTTTCTTCTTCTTTTCTTCTTCTCTCCCCCTTTTTTTTTTTTTAACTGTGCGTCACCTCTTCCTTTTTTCACTCCGTTGCTGATCTCTTTTCTCTCTCTTCTTTTTTTTCTCTTCTCTTTTTTTTTTTTAGGAATGGATGTCGAAGCAGCACGGATGCTTGCCAGGGGCCTCAAAGTTCACAAAAGAAAAGGCGCTGCGGCCTCTGGGTCAGCAAAGAAGGCCAGAGCGGAGGAGACAAGCTTGGCCACGCCTGCCCAGGCGGCCCCCACTGTCGATGTTCCTTTAGATGCCGAGCCTCCAGTTGCCCGAGCCTCTTTGAGGAGTTCTCCTGTCGAGGTTCCCGCTTCGGGGGCCCACCCCGAGGAGGTGCCAGGGGTTGAGAGGGTGAGGAGAAAGAAGATGGTGGCCCACAGGGTCAGCGGCCGTCGAGCTGCCATCGAAGAATCCCACAGCTCCGAGGAAGAGCCGGTGGAGAATCCCTTTAATGACAGGGACCTGATAAAGTGACTGGTCAATGGGTGTGTCTTGCCTGAAGTCGTCTAGAGGATCATTCACGTCGATCCCAAACAACAGGTTTGGGACTCTCTGGGGTCCTTTCTCAAGGTAAGTAGATTCAATTTCCTCCTTCCCCTCGCTCCTTCATTCAAATAACTTCTCAGCTTTCATTCTGACCTTCTGGCCACCCTTGCAGATTGGACACCAGCTCCTCACCAACATCGAGGTGATGAACAAGGAGAGGAGGGATGCTATCCAGGCGAAGGAAGGTCACCGGGCCGAGGCCGCCTGCCTCAAGAAAAAGACTGTCAAGGTAGCCAACCTCCAAGAGGCACTTGAGAAAGAAAAGCAGGCCTCGGAGGAGATGGTGAGGAAGGTGGAGGCCGAGGTCGCAAATTTGATGGAGCAGATTCCAGTTCTGATCTCGGAGGCCAGGGGCCAAGTGGTGGAAAAGTTCAAGGCCTCTACTAAAATGAGGGACCCGAATGTCGAGTTCGGCCAAGATGCATTCATAAAAGGATTCAAGCTCTGCCAAGAGAAGATGGTCAAAAAATTTTCTGAGCTCGACTTCAGCTTCTTGGATGAGGCATCTGAAGATGAAGCCGGGCCCTCTCCTACTGTCGCTGCTACCGTAGCCCCCCTTCCAAGAACACCGGGCTCCCCAACTCCTGCTTCGAAGGTCTGAGACCTCTGACTTTGTATTTTTCTTTCACTACGATTTTTCTTTTTCCTTTTGTCTTTAAGAGACATTCAATCAATAAAATTGAGCTCCTCCTTATGGGGAACTTCCCTTCTCTTTTCTTCTTTCTTTATGCAATGAGCCACACCTTGACGCTTTTATCTCCCGATGGTAGTGTTCTGCCGAAGTGCTTCCCTTGCCACAAGGAGTTTCATTGAGGTCCACGATCTAACATCTGAGGAAGAAAGTCCGTCGTTTAACAGAAAAGTTGAGGGAGATGGAGGACGAACTTCGCAGGCTGAGGGAGAGCCACTCAGAGGCCACTACGGAGGCCACCTACTTCTGAAATCTCCACGTGAAAGAGATCATGGATTACAGCCGAAGGAAGGCAAACTTTGAGAAGGAGCTCGAGGAACATAAGAAGCACACCAGCGATCGATCTTGGGCTCAAGCTTCCAAGATCAGCTCTCTTGGAGCGAAGCTGTCGGCTGCATGGGAAAAGATCGGCCAGCTGGAAGGAAGTTCATCCTGGCTTTCGACTCGGGCTGACCATGATCGAGAATGGTCGAAGAAGTTCTTCGACCTTCAGCAACAGCTCCAGGATGCCGAGGTGAACTACAATGCATACCAGGCCGGCTGGTGCAAGCAGGTGGACGACTACAGGAGGAAGCTCAGGATGGTGATTGATGAGGTTGCCCGCCTTCAAAGGCAGTTATCTGAAGGAGCCCAGTTCGTCCCTGTTTAGGACCCCGACGAACTCTAATCCCTGAGAGGAACCATAGAAGAGCTATCTGTCGCCCTTGGAGAGGGGAGGACTGAGCTGCAGCAGTTGAAGATCCAACTGGTATACGAGCAGCAGGCGGTCAAGGATGCGGAGGCGAAGTCCGAGGTCCTGAGAAAAAGGCTCCGAGAGGTGGAGAACGAAAGCCAACAGTTTCATCGAAGGTATCTGGAGATGCTAATGAGGGAGAAAGAATTGAAAGAAGAAGTCAAAAGCTTAAGGCACTCCCTGATGAGGGTCAAAGCCGAAAGTTTGAAGTCGGAAGAAGTCGGGCCCCCTTAGGGCTCTTTTTGCCTTCCGTCCTTCTATGTGTCCTCTTTCTCTGTTCTTGTCATTTTTCTTTTTTTGGGCCTTCTGGGCTCTGTAACGTATACCTTGTTAACAAAATGAAAAGAAGATTTTTTGTTACCTTGTCCGCACGTTGTGTTGAATTATCGTCCGCCGGACTTCTTTCATTTTTTATCTCGTTCGATGTCGATGTTGTCCGAAAGTTCCTTGTTCATTTTTGTATTAGGTCATTGTTATCGAATTTCTTGTATCTTTTGATTTGTTCGACGTCGACATTGTTTGAAGGTTCCTAGCCGTTGTCGTGTTGATTTGCCTTTTCATTCATGACCGCAGATCTCTCTTTCTCTTTCTCCTTCTTCTCTTTTTAAGTAAGGGTTCTCTCTAACTTTTTACGGGGTTGCGGGAGCGTAGAGGGGCCGTCGAGAAGGTTTTTTTTTTCTTATCAGATCTTGAATGATCGGATCTTAGTTGGGGTCAGGACGAGATTCTCCTCTTATCCCTGATGTAGTTGATTTCAACTCAGGTTAGGATGAGGTTCTCCTCCTGTTCATAACAGGGCTGTGGGGGCACATATAGGCGTTGCAGGGCCTCTCCCCCCATCTGGTCTAAAAGTAACCGGGCCTTCGACTTTGCTCATGTTAGGGCGAGGTTCTCCTCCTGTCCCTAACAGGGCTGTGGGGGCACATATGGGTGTTGCAGGGCCTCTCCCCCCATCCGGTCTAAGGAGAACCGGGCCTTCGACTTTGCTCATGTTAGGGCGAGGTTCTCCTCCTGTCCCTAACAGGACCGTGGCGGCACATATGGGCATTGCAGGGCCTCTCTCCCCATCTGGTCTAAGGAGAATAGGGCCTTCGACTTTGCTCATGTTAGGGCAAGGTTCTCCTCCTGTCCCTAATAGGGCTATGTGGGCACATATGGGCGTTGCAGGGCCTCTCCCCCCATCCGGTCTAAGGAGAACCGGCCCTTCGACTTTGCTCATGTTAGGGTGAGGTTCTCCTCCTGTCCCTAACAGGGTTGTGGGGGCACATAAGGGTCGTTATATGGGCCTCTCCCCCCATCCGATCTTAAAATAATCGGACTTTCAACTTTGCCCATGTTAGGACAAGGTTCTCCTCCTATTCCTAACATGGCTTTATTTTCATTGTCTGAAGGGGCTATCCCCTGTCGTTACGAGTCCATACCAAAAGGGAAAGATATGCAAATCCGAAAGGAATCTTGATTTAAAGCAAAGTCGTTAGTAATACATTTACAGGTTTTTCATAGAAGGTCTGCTCCCCGTCGAGGTCCTCCAGAGATGGAGTTGATATCCCAATTGGAGGTCGATCTTCGAGCTGCTCTTCCCTCCTCGACGGCTCAGGTTGTGGTAGGGCCCTTGGCCGATCCTCTCTACCCTCAGGCCGGTGTCGAATGAACCTGACGAGCCGACCTCATCTGATGAGCTCCTCAATCTCTTCTCAGAGTTGAATGCATTTCTCTGTGTTGTGGCCGTGGTCACGATGGTAGAGGCAGAACTTGTTAGGATTGCACTTTCCGAGGTGTGTGCGCATCCCTTCTGGCCTTGAGAGCTGCTCCCTGACCTCCATTAGCACCTGGGTTTTCGATGCGTTGAGGGGGGCATAGCTGCGGAATCTTCTTGAGGGAGAGCCCCGCCGAACCCTACGGTCCAGGCTTCTCTGCCTGCATGCTCGGAGAGGAGTCTGGGCATGCTTGAGCCCGGGAGGAGTCCAAGAATGTGGCCGAGCTTCACTCAGCCCTCTTTCAACTGCGAGCTTGCTGGAGTCGCCCGCCTGCCGCTCCTTCGCGGCTTCCTCATCCTTCAGCTTGAAGGCTTCCTCCGCTCGGGCATATCCTTTGGCCTGAGCCAGCAGATCGGCAAATTCTCTGGGATACTTCTTTTCCATGAAGAAGAGGAGGTCATTCTTTTGAAGGCCGCTCTTTAAGGCGGCCATTGCAACCGATTGGTCTAGGTTCCGGACCTCCAGGGCGGCGGCATTGAAGCGGCTGACATAAGCTTGGATGGATTCTCCCTCCTTTTGCTTGATGTTGATGAGGGACTCTGAACCTCACTGGGGATGCTGGCTGCTGACGAAATGAGCCACGAACTGGTGACTCATCTGGTTAAAGGAGAAGATTGTACCCGGCTTCAATGTCGAGTACTATTCGTTGCTGCTCCCTTCAAGGTAGATGAGAAAGCTCGACACAAGATGGCATCTGACGTGCCATGGAGCAGCATCATGGTCCAAAAGGTCTCCAGGTGGTCGATCGGGTCCGAGGTCTGGTCGTAGCTCTCGAATTGGGGGAGCTTGAAGTTTGGCGGGATTGGTTCCTGCATGATCATTTGAGAGAAAGGAGGGTTAGTGCAGATGTCCTCACCATAAGCAGTGGGAGTGCGGTGGAGCTCTTCGATCCATCGGTTCATCTCTTGAAATCTCTGATCCAAGAGGTCCTCTCGATTGCAGGCCACAAGGGTTTTTTAGTGGAGCAGAGGCAGGGACTCTCCGGGGGTTGAATCATGATCGAACGGAGGACTCTCTACCTTCTATTTTTCTTTTCTGGGAAAGACAGGACGGCTGGCCCATGTGGCCCGCCTGGTCGTCGGATTCTGAAACTCTGGTGATGCTCTTTCCAGTCGCACCGATGCCTATGGCTGCTGCGGCTGCTGCTGCATGGCCTGCACTACTTCGGTGAGGCCTCTGACCTGTTGAATAAGCAGGTCAAACTGCTCCATGCCGACTGCCATCGCTGGAGGAGGAGAAGCCTGGGAAATCGGAGATGAGGTCGGGGCTTGCAGAGCTCGCTGAGATATGGCCGCGGAGGCTGTTGACCACCTGGTGGATGCCCTTTGGGGAGGCATCAGGTGGAGATCAGGCAGGCAACCGGAGGAGGAGATGTCGGAGAAGATGATAGGAGGTGATCCCATTGAGCACTCCTTTAAAAACAAGGGTACTGCAAAGACACAGTGCCGCCCTTCCTCTCGCACCAATTCTGTTGATGCACAAATCCACCGGCATTGGAGAAGCTGGAGTCGAGGGAGTCGTGGTCGCCATCGGGACCTGCAAAGAAAGTCTAAATCGAAGTTGGGGGTGCTCCGACATGACCCTCCGACGCTCAAGTCAGTTCTCTACCTCAATAAGAATGGAGTGCTCGAACGAAAATTTTAGCAGAGTTTTTTGATAGAGATTAGAGCTCAGAGAATAATATATCTGGGGGTCTCCTTTTTATAGGCGGAGGGCATAACAGATTGACAGTGACATCTGTAACTGCCTGGTGGTGGGCCGTTCGGGGCCATAAGGAGTTTATTATGGAGAGTAGTGGAGTGGCATTGTGGCCATCGCCGTGGCCTGCCACGTGGAGCCTGTTGTGGAGAGTGGGGTGATGTTCGTTGTCGTGACTTTTTAGAGCATGATGGAGCCACGTGGGATCCGTCATAGGAAGTGGAGCAGAGTCGCGGCCATTACTGTGGCCTGTCAGGGAGTCCAGGCCTGTCGGCCGAAGCTCGGTTGGGGTGTCTGGTGGAGAGGGGTAGCTCTCCGTCTGAGAGGAGCTCGGATGTTGCTGGCGAGCTTTCTACCATTGGGTGCCTCAGACGCTAGCACTGCAGGCGAAGGTCATGAAGGAACCTGATCTAGGGTTTCAGGGTTAGATCTTGAAAAAGAGGGTTAGATCTTGAAACTTTTTCAAGATCATACAGCGGAAGACTAAAATAAATCAAAATTTATTTTCTAAGATCAGAAAATCTCTAGATCTAAGATCCTATTACATGATTATTACATGGCATTAAATCAAAAATTAAAATATATTTAAATATAGTATGAACTACATGTTGATCATATCAACATGTTTCTATACTAGCTACATCTAATGTATGTATTAAACAATAGATCAGATCTATTACCTTGTAAGTTAGACGTTTTAACCTTGCTGATCTGGGCTTGAGGATGATGTTGCAAGCCGCACACGCGTCCGGCCTCTAGGAGTCGTCCACACGAGCCCACGAATCTCGATCAGAAGTCCTGCTTCAGGAAATCAGCACAGTATGCTAGTACTGCGCTGATCCTTCTTTGATGGTTGATCAGGTGCCTCCTTCTTCTTGATTTGGACTCTTCCAAAGATGGAAAGTAGAAGGAGGAGTTTCAAATCTGAGACACTCTCAGGAAACTCAAGATGGAAGGAGGAAAGATATGAAAATAAAAACCCTAGAAGAAGACCCTCTTCTTCTTCACGTTTTTCTCTCTAGACACCCAAACTTGCATCTTTTATATCTCCATGACCCAAAGGTATTTCTCTCTGATTTTTGGATGGCAGAAAGGTCTCTCAAATATCTATCTCCCTTAAAATTTCACGAATAAACTCATCTTATATAGAGAGATATGATAGAGTCCTTGTCTAGGTCAAACACCTAGTCAAGGCTTATCCAAACATGGCAAGTAAAGGGACGCCCAACTCTTGAGCACCTCCTCCATATTTTCGTGCATGGATCACCAGAAAAGGGTGTACAATATAAACCCTAAAAGCCACGAAAATTCCAAAAAAAAATTTGGATAAATTCGGTGCAAAATTGAAAGAGTTTTGGATTTCTAAAACTCTATCTCATAGAATTCGAAATCCAAACTTATTCCTTTTAGATTTGATCCAAATACCTTCCATGTAAGAAAGAAGAGAGGAGACCTTTTGTGAACGTGGGAGAGATCTGGGAGAGGGCTTTTGTCGCACAAAATAAGTGGAGATTGGCGTTGAATAAGAGAGAGGGCGTGGAGAAGGTTTATGTGGTACAAGGTGGAATCCTAGTCCTACTAGGATTCTGTCTCATAACTTGTTTTAATTTGGTTTCCCAAACCAAATCAAATCAAAATTAGATCAACCCAATTAAAATAGGTCTTAACCTAATTAAGAACCTAATTTAATCAGATTAAATTAGATTTAAATCTGATTTAATTTTCTAATCAAATTAGAAATTAGATTGACCCAAGTCCTAGTTGAACTAGGACTAGTCTTTCCTTGCACTTGGCTTATCCAATAAACCAATTGGACTTGATCCAATCAAGCCCAAATCAAATCTAATTAAATCATATTTAATTAGACTTAATCTCAGCCCATTGGCTTAATCAAATTAAGCTAATTAGCAATCGAATTGCTAATCGATCCTCCTGCAACACTTGCACTGGGTTAAATATCAATCGTATTGATCATCTAACCCTAGAACGATTCTTAATCGTTGATCAACCATCCGATCGGATCATGAACTCTAATGTGTGTGACCTCATAGGTCCGAACCTAAGCCGGTAGCATAGGAATAAATTCCTATACCAATCGAAGTGACCATCTAGCAATGATACCCGACGACCGGATAGGTCGAATGTGTAGAACAACATCCTTAGAACCCATGCGGATATAGTTTTCATATAATTCATCCCCTTGACCAAAATGATCATAGGACACCCCAGAGCTCAACTGTCAACTCTGATCAGGTTGTCCACATTGTATTTCAAAATATCAAATCCATCTGATGGATTACCCTGGCCAAGGTTTTGCTAAATTGAAATACAGCGACTCATTCTTCTCCAACTCTTGGAGTGGTCAATCCCATCTCGATCACACTCTGACTTCGCAAGTACTTGACTGTGCCCAGAAGCCTTCCATCCCTGAATTAAAATTCAGTTAGTCCAGTACCAAAGCACAGTGAGTTGCTTGCAAGTCACTGAGGCGATCTCAAGTCTAAGGGACACTTATACCTATATCCCATCAGAGACATTCTCGACAGCAGAATGCTCTGGAGTTGGTCACGTTCAATGACGATGTACCCTTACATCTCACCTGTATGTCATACCAGTGTCTCCACACTCCTTGGTTAAGAGGACAACCAACCCATATGGCCTACAACGACCTATGCTTGATAGAAGCTGTCGTCCTTATTAACAGCCTATCATTTGGTCGTGAACAGTTTTAAGGACTAATCGATAAATCCTCTCTTTATCGAACTTAAATAGTCCTAAGGACTTCATCATAACAACGGAGTTTATTAGAAGATGAAAGCTTATGATGAAAATGCCAAATATATTTTATTTATTAACAAATCAATTACAATACTTGTTGCTCAACCGTCAACAGCTTGACGATTGGCTTTTTAGGACACATTTCCCAACAACTCCCACTTGTCCTAAAGCCACTCGGCACAGTATCTAATACCCATCTTCGACTTGTGGTTGTCGAACTCCTTTATTGCCAGGGCTTTAGTGAAGGGGTCGGCTAGGTTCTCCTTTCAGTCGATCTTCTGAAGGTCGACGTCACCTCGATCCACGATCTCTCGGACCAGGTGGAAGTGGTGCAAGATGTGCTTCATCCGCTGATGTGCTTTGGTTCCTTCACCTGAGCTATGGTACCAGTGCTGTCGCAGTAGAGCAGGACTGGACCATCAAAGGAGGATGCTACTCCAAGCTCATTGATGAATTTCCTCAGTCACACAGCTTCCTTCGCGGCATCCGATGCTGCGATGTACTCCGCTTCACAAACAGAGTCCGCCACAGTATGCTGCTTGGAACTCTTCCAGCAGATGGCTCCACATTCAGAGTAAAGATATAACCCGACACACTCCTGCTGTCATCATGGTCAGATTGGAAGCTGGAGTCTGTGAACCCCACAAGTTTCAGATCTGACTCGCCATAAACCAACCATTGGTCCTTAGTATTTCTCAAATACTTAAGGATGGCTTTAGCCACTTTCCAGTGGTTTTCTCCAGGATCAGATTGGTATCTACTCACTACTCCTAGTGAGTATGCCACATCTGGTCTTGTACATGTCATGGCGTACATGATAGATCCCACGGCTGAAGCATATGGGACTCTACTCATACGCTCTCTCTCTTCAGGAGTTGTCGGACAATCCTTCTTAGAGAGAGAAATTCCTTGGCCTATCGGTAGATAGCCCTTCTTGGAATTCTCCATGCTGAACCTCTTCAGCACAGTATCTATGTACATGGACTGGGATAACCCAAGCATCCTTTTAGATCTATCCCTATAGATCTTCATCCCTAGGATGTAGGATGCTTCACCCAAGTCCTTCATGGAGAACTATGATGACAACCAAACTTTTATTCCTTGTAGTGCGGGGATGTCATTCCCGATTAAGAGAATGTCATCCACGTACAAGACAAGGAATACCACAACTGGACCATTTGCCCATTTATAGATGCAGGGCTCTTCTCCATTCTTAATGAAGCCATACGTTTTGATCACCTTATCAAAACGCATGTTCCAACTCCGAGAAGCTTGCTTCAATCCATAAATGGATCTCTGAAGCTTGCACACCTTGGACTCATCTATGGATGTAAACCCTTCAGGTTGTATCATATACACCTCTTCAGTCAGCTCTCCCATCAGGAAAGCTGTCTTTACATCCATCTGTCAGATCTCATAATCCAGATGGGCAGCTATTGCAAGCATTATCCGAATAGATTTGAGCATTGCCACAGGGGAAAACGTCTCGTCATAGTCAATACCATAACGTTGACGATACCCCTTGGCAACCAGACGGGCTTTATAGGTCTCCACCTTTCCGTCTGCGCCCCTCTTCCTTTTGAAGACCCATTTACACCCAATGGGTTTAACTCCTTCAGGTGGGTCAACCAATGTCCATACATCGTTGACCTTCATGGACTCCATTTCGGATTTCATGGCTTCAAGCCATTTCTCGGAATCAGGTCTCTGTATAGCATCCATATAGGTGATCGGATCCTCATTATTCTCATCAAGTTCGATGGGATCACCATCCCGGACCAAGAAACTGTAGTATCTGTCCGGCTGACGCGGTACTCTACCGGATCGCCTTAATGGTGCAGGTATATTGGGCTCCGGATGTGATCTAATCATATCCGACTCAGGTTCAGCTATTGGTGTCGGTCCTTCTACCTGTTGAACTTCATCAAGTTCAACCTTAGAGGCAACGGTTCCTTCACCAAGGAACTCCTTTTCTAAAAAGATTGCCTTAAGGCTGACGAACACCTTTTGTTCATCAGCATGGTAGAAAAAATATCTTTTTGTCTCTTTGGGGTACCCTATGAATGAGCATTTGTCAGACCTAGGTCCAAGTTTGTCTGTGACTAATCATTTGACATAGGCCGGGCACCCCCAGACCCTAAGGTGTGAAAGTGCTGGCTTACGTCCCGTCCATATCTCATATGGAGTCTTAATTACAGACTTACTTGGAATCCTATTTAACAGATAACAGGCAAAAAATCCATCATGGATCGGACCATGTCTAACAGAGTCCGATTCCTCCTTTCAAACACACCATTATGCTGTGGTGTTCTTGGAGGAGTCCATTGGGAGAGAATCTCATTCTCTCTTAGATATGTGAGAAACTCACTAGAAAGGTATTCTCCTCCTCGATCAGATCGAAGAGTTTTAATACTCTTCCCAGATTATTTTTCTACTTCACTTCGGAATCGTTTGAACATTTCAAATGAATCCGACTTATGTTTCATCAGATAGACATATCCATATTGGGATAGGTCATCCGTGAAAGCTATGAAGTAGAAATATCCACCTCTAGCACTGGTGCTCATGGACCCACATACATCAGTATGTACTAGGCTCAAGAGCTCTGTAGCTCTCTCACCTTTTCCAGTAAAAGGTGACTTGGTCATTTTACCAAGAAGACAGAACTCACAGGTTGGAAGTGATTCACAATCACTGACTTTGAGAATTTCCTCTTGAGTCAACCTGTTTATTCTGTTCTTATTTATATGACCTAGCCTCCAATGCCATAAGTAGATATTTGACACACTATCTAATCTAGGGTGCTTGCCAGTAGAATAGACTCTTATCAGGCTTGATCTTTTTGGTCTGGCTCTGCACAGATGTCCCAGCCTGAACTTGCACCTTCTTGACTTTCTTCTTCTTGTTCTTCTTTCCTTTCTCAAAGGGTCGAGAACCAGAAGATGAACCTCCCACTGAGTTCACTGAGTTCACCGACTCCTTGAGGAGTTAGTGATCCTTCTCAAAGTTCTGAAGCAACCCCATTAACCCATGGTAGTTTACTTCAGGCTTTGTCATTCTATAATGAGTGAGGAATGGAGACAAGACTTGGGCAGCGAGTTCAGTATTGCATCTTTCTCAAGCTGCTCATGCAAGGAAAAGTCGAGCTTGCTCAATCATTCCATCAGCTCGATCATGTACAATACATGATCAGTGACAGAGGCACCATCACGCTTTTGGCGTTGAAGATGGCACAACTAGTCTTGTGCCTCTCCACTCATCGGGTGTGCCAAAGGCATCCTCCAACACTTGAAGCTTGTCCTTTGGCTGAGCCATCTCGAATCTGCGACTGAACTCATCGCTCATAGCAGCCAGCATGATACAGCGCACCGTGGTCCGATCACTGAGCCACTTCTGGTAAGTGTCTCTGACTGTTCCACGTGCATTGGCAGCTGGCTCCTCAGGTGCAGGATCCATTATCACATATAGGATCCGTTCATGCTCCAGGACTATCTTCAACTTTCGGTACCAGCTACCGAAGTTGGGTCCCACCAACTTATCATTGTCCAACAATGATCGGAGCGATAGGGAAGTGGCCATATTTGCACAAAGGAGAACCATAACCTAATTAGTAATTGATTCATTAAACCTAAAGATTTGGACTTTAATCAAAAGGTTTCTCCCACTATTTTATTCGAATTGGTAGCCTCTACCTCCAACTCGAGAAATTACCCTAATTCCTTAGCGGGTACTAGAATCCACTTAGACTGCACACAAGCCCAACTTTGGTTGGCCAACCCATGTACATCTAAGGGTAGGTTCATAACCAATTGTTTCTCTAAAAATTTCTAGTAATTTTAATTTTGCCCCAGAAACCTAATCAGTAGGCTTTGGCCTCCACTGTAAGGATCCAGTTAGGTCCAACCATTAACATGATCATACTTGGTGTATCTAACCAACGAATGATTAAGCCCAACTTTGGTTGGCTCACCTAACCACCATTAGAGAGATACTTCCAAGTCATCGTATGATGAGTGATAATTCCATTAGTCAACAAGCACCAGGCCTTTGGGTCTGCAATGATTATTGAGTTCATGGACTCATTATCAAACACCTTAATGGGAGGCTATGACTCAGTTATCTCCATAACTTTATCATTTTAAGGACCTAATAATTTTAGAGGATTTAAATAATATAGAGGATGAGGTCAGATGAACCAGCTTATCATGATCCTCCCACTGGCTTCACCAAGTCAGCTTAAGGGAGACCAGGGCTGGTCTAGGAGCACCTAAATCAGTCACACTGATTTACCTAGCTGACATGGGTCAGCTCGAATAGTCAAGTGATCCGATCAAAACATAATTTCACCAAGAGGCCAGGTAAGTTCGATCAGTGGGAGGGTCTGCCAAAGCTTGCCTTAGACACCATCAGAAATGGCCAGGTAAGCGGGCTCCCAATTAAAAACCACCGGTCTGATTTACCTTAGACACCAACTGGTTTAATTAGTTTCGATTAGATCAACCTAACAGTTCGTGCTAGACCGCTTAGCCAAGAATCAAGTCCATTTGGTTCTCGTTAAAGACATGGACTTGACCAACTACAACTATTGTAATTGATCTAGAGAATCCTTGACCTAATCTAAGACAACAATTGATTAGATTTAGTCAATTCTCTAATTAAGTCCATCTTTAATCTAACCATAGGTCTAACCCAATTAATGGACCTAATTTCCACTAACCCATTAACCCAATGTGTTATGATTTGTGTCTTAGGTTCTTCAATTCACAATCCTAGAACCTAATCAAACAACTTCTTAATTCTTAATTAAGTTTTGGGCTGAGGGTTGGGTTTGGCTTTTCAAAAAAAATAATTTTCATATTTGTAAAATAATTTTACAATATGATTCTACCAATCATATTGCATGTTTGATTCATAATCAAGATGCAAGTGAAATAAACATGAAACTACTTTAGATCTAATCTAAACAGGTTCATGTAATTGAAACAATTTCAACTTTAAACAATTTCTTTGCACAAAAATTATTAACAAAGAGATTTTATTTCAGATTTAAACATCTTTTAAATCTAATAAATCATAAATTTAATCTAGATCATATCTAACAAATTTATGATTAAAGATAGATCTACACAAACTAGGACAACCTTTGCACTGTAAGGGGTAAACCTTACAGCAGGACAACCTTGCAGTTTGTGATTGATCTAAAATTTTAATTTCAGATTTAATAATCAGATTATAAATTAGATCTAATCTAAAAAATAATCTAAGCATGTATAAATAATCATGTAATAAAGAACCTAGGCTCTGATACCAATTTTAGGAACCTGATCTAGGGTTTCAGGGTTAGATCTTGAAAAAGAGGGTTAGATCTTGAAACTTTTTCAAGATCATACAGCGGAAGACTAAAATAAATCAAAATTTATTTTCTAAGATCAGAAAATCTCTAGATCTAAGATCCTATTACATGATTATTACATGGCATTAAATCAAAAATTAAAATATATTTAAATATAGTATGAACTACATGTTGATCATATCAACATGTTTCTATACTAGCTACATCTAATGTATGTATTAAACAATAGATCAGATCTATTACCTTGTAAGTTAGACGTTCTAACCTTGCTGATCTGGGCTTGAGGATGATGTTGCAAGCCGCACACACGTCCGGCCTCTAGGAGTCGTCCACACGAGCCCACGAATCTCGATCAAAAGTCCAGCTTCAGGAAATCAGCACAGTATGCTAGTACTGCGCTGATCCTTCTTTGATGGTTGATCAGGTGCCTCCTTCTTCTTGATTTGGACTCTTCCAAAGATGGAAAGTAGAAGGAGGAGTTTCAGATCTGAGACACTCTCAGGAAACTCAAGATGGAAGGAGGAAAGATATGAAAATAAAAACCCTAGAAGAAGACCCTCTTCTTCTTCACGTTTTTCTCTCTAGACACCCAAACTTGCGTCTTTTATATCTCCAGACCCAAAGGTATTTCTATCTGATTTTTGGATGGCAGAAAGGTCTCTCAAATATCTATCTCTCCTTAAAATTTCATGAATAAACTCGTCTTATATAGAGAGATATGATAGAGTCCTTGTCTAGGTCAAACACCTAGTCAAGGCTTATCCAAACATGGCAAGTAAAGGGACGCCCAACTCTTGAGCACCTCCTCCATATTTTCGTGCATGGATCACCCGAAAAGGGTGTACAATATAAACCCTAAAAGCCACGAAAATTCCAAAAAAAAATTTGGATAAATTCGGTGCAAAATTGAAAGAGTTTTGGATTTCTAAAACTCTATCTCATAGAATTCGAAATCCAAACTTATTCCTTTTAGATTTGATCCAAATCACCTTCCATGTAAGAAAGAAGAGAGGAGACCTTTTGTGAACGTGGGAGAGATCTGGGAGAGGGCTTTTGTCGCACAAAATAAGTGGAGATTGGCGTTGAATAAGAGAGAGGGCGTGGAGAAGGTTTATGTGGTACAAGGTGGAATCCTAGTCCTACTGGATTCTGTCTCATAACTTGTTTTAATTTGGTTTCCCAAACCAAATCAAATCAAAATTAGATCAACCCAATTAAAATAGGTCTTAACCTAATTAAGAACCTAATTTAATCAGATTAAATTAGATTTAAATCTGATTTAATTTTCTAATCAAATTAGAAATTAGATTGACCCAAGTCCTAGTTGAACTAGGACTAGTCTTTCCTTGCACTTGGCTTATCCAATAAACCAATTGGACTTGATCCAATCAAGCCCAAATCAAATCTAATTAAATCATATTTAATTAGACTTAATCTTAGCCCATTGGCTTAATCAAATTAAGCTAATTAGCAATCGAATTGCTAATCGATCCTCCTGCAACACTTGCACTGGGTTAAATATCAATCGTGTTGATCATCTAACCCTAGAACGATTCTTAATCGTTGATCAACCATCCGATCGGATCATGAACTCTAATGTGTGTGACCTCATAGGTCCGAACCTAAGCCGGTAGCATAGGAACAAATTTTTATACCAATCGAAGTGACCATCTAGCAATGATACCCGACGACCGGATAGGTCGAATGTGTAGAACAACATCCTTAGAACCCATGCGATATAGTTTCATATAATTCATCCCCTTGACCAAAATGATCATAGGACACCCCAGAGCTCAACTGTCAACTCTGATCAGGTTGTCCACATTGTATTTCAAAATATCAAATCCATCTGATGGATTACCCTGGCCAAGGTTTTGCTAAATTGAAATACAGCGACTCATTCTTCTCCAACTCTTGGAGTGGTCAATCCCATCTCGATCACACTCTGACTTCGCAAGTACTTGACTGTGCCCAGAAGCCTTCCGTCCCTGAATTAAAAATTCAGTTAGTCCAGTACCAAAGCACAGTGAGTTGCTTGCCAGTCACTGAGGCGATCTCAAGTCTAAGGACACTTATACCTATATCCCATCAGAGACATTCTCGACAGCAGAATGCTCTGGAGTTGGTCACGTTCAATGACGATGTACCCTTACATCTCACCTGTATGCCATACCAGTGTCTCCACACTCCTTGGTTAAGAGGACAACCAACCCATATGGCCTACAGCGACCTATGCTTGATAGAAGCTGTCGTCCTTATTAACAGCCTATCATTTGGTCGTGAACAGTTTTAAGGACTAATCGATAAATCCTCTCTTTATCGAACTTAAATAGTCCTAAGGACTTCATCATAACAACGGAGTTCATTAGAAGATGAAAGCTTATGATGAAAATGCCAAATATATTTTATTTATTAACAAATCAATTACAATACTTGGTTGCTCAACCGTCAACAGCTTGACGATTGGCTTTTTAGGACACATTTCCCAACAGGTCATCTATTGTAGAAGCTCGGTCAGGGGCTTTCTATGGATGAAGTTCAGTTTCAAGCAGAATCCAGCAGAAGGTCGACCGATAGTGGATGTCGGATGGCACTGGAGAGGTTCACCCGCTGGAGGGGTTCGGCTACTGGAGCCCGTGCGTTGAAGGAGATCGTCTGAAATTTATCCACCACAGAAGTTCGATCGGAGTCTGGTTTCCGTAGAAGTCCGGATGGGGATCATTTGTTGAGGAAGTTCGACTGAAGCCTACCTGCAATAGAAGTCTGACAGGAATTCGTTCACAAGGGAAGCTCGGGTGGAGGCTTACAGTAGAAATCCGATGCGGACTGCCCGTAGTAGAAATTTGAAGTAGACTGCTTGTAGTAGTAGCTCGGAGTAAATCGCTTGTAGCAGAAGCTCGGTGTAGATCGCTTATGGTGGGGGCTCGGAGTCCGGCCTTTGTAAGAATTCGGATGAGGTCTACCTGCAATGGGAGCTCAGGGCTGAAGTTCGGCTCCCGTAGGAGCATGGACTAAGTCTACCTGCAGTAGGAGTTCGGGGAAGAAGACCGGCTCCCGTAGGAGCCCGGATGAAACCCAGAAGGCAGTCTACCACCATAGAAACTTGGATGGAGCCCGTCTATTGTAGAGATCTGCTGTTGGAAAAGTTCGGCCACTAACAAACTGATGTAGTTTCGGAAGAAATTCGAATTGGAGTTGATCGAATCCTGTCGGAAAAGATCTGGAAGGGGTCTGGAGAATGGTTGACCCTTGTAGGAGATCGACCAATGGTAGAATCCAGAGAGCACTTGGAGCAGCCTGATGGATAACCGAAGAAGCTTATCACTGGAGAAAATTGGGAGATGCGGCAGGAGTTCGTCCGTCGGGGGAATCCGATCGACACTTGTGGAAGAAGCTGTGGGATTATCCATCGACAGAACTTTGGAACGTTGCAGAAGCTCGGCCGTCGGAGAGGTTCGAAAAGATGTCGCCCAAGGTCGGACGTTGGTAGAACCCCGGACGATCACTCCTGATGCAAACTTTGGCTGCGGGGTATTTTATACCCAACAAGATTTATTTTAGAATTAATATCAGATAATAAAATTAGATCTAGAGATTTAGATCTGAAATAAATGTAGGATAAATTTTTTTTAAAAAAATTATTTCATCCCAGATTTGATGAAATCTGGAAGATCCTACAAGAAAAAAGGCAGTTTTTCCTTCATTACATTGGTCACGTTCAATGCAAATGTACTCTTACATCTCATCTGGATGCCATACCAGTATCTCTATATCACTTGGTTACAAGGACAACCAACGCATATGGCATACAGCGACCTACACTTGATAAGTTATCATCTTAGTTAATAACTTATCATTTGATCGTGAATAATTTAAGAACCATCTGATAAATCCTCCTTTATCGATTGATTGTGGTTCTAAGGACTTCATCATAATTTAAGAGTTTATTTAAGGAAGATAAAACTTTTATGATGAATCTGTCAAATAACTATTATTATTAGATAATTCATATACTAATTCCAATCATCTACCACTTAGATGATTGGCTTTAGGATATATTTTCCAACAACTCCCACTTGTACTAAAGTCAATTAGAATGATATCAAATATCCTATCTTCTACTTGAGTTCATAGAACTTCTTAGTTTCGAGGCCTTAGCAAATGGGTCGGTCAAGTTCTCCTTTTCAATCGATCTTCCAAAGATCGATATCACCCTGATCTAAAATTAAAAGTGATAGCAATATAGAGTATGCTGGTCCTTCAGTTCTTTAGCCAGATTTATGGCTCCAGTGCTATGATAGGACTGACCATCAGTGGAGGGTGCCACTCCCAACCTGCTAATGGAGCTCAGCAACTACACAGCATACATGGCAGCATCATATACTATGATGTACTCTACATCACTAACTGAGTAAACTAAAGTATCCTGCTTGGAACCTTTCTAGTAAATTGCTCCTACAATTAGAGCATGATCCGACACTTTCTTATTGTCATCTTGATCTGACTAAAATCGAAACATCCACATGTTTAAAGTCAGTATTTCCATAATTGAGTCATTGAACTTCAGTATTTCCCAAATACTTAATGATTGTCTATACAATCTTCCAGTGGTTCTTACTTAGATCAGACTAGTATCTGCTCACTACCATTAGTGAGTATACCATATCTGGTCTTGAACATGGAGAAATTAGATGACACCCAAACATTTATTCTTTGCAATGCTGGAATGCCATTCTCGATTAAAAGAATTTCATCCATAGACAACACAAGGAATAACACTACAGAATATTTTGCCCACTTATAAATGCAGGGTTCCTCTTTGTTCATAACAAAGAAATATGTTCACAATGTATGTTCCAACTCTAGGATAATAGCGAAATGGATTTTATAGGTCTCCACCTTCCCATCTGTGCTACTTTGATCCTTTTGAAAAATTCATTCACACCTAATGGGTTTTATTCCTTCATGTGAATCATCTAGTGTCCACACACTATTGATTTCTATAGACTTCAATTTGGATTTAATGGCTCCAAGCCACTTCTCAGGGTTAGACCACTGCATTGCATCCCTATAGGTGATCGGATCCTTGTTAATCTCATCAAGATCAACAGGATCGCCATCCCAGACTTAGACACTAAAGTGTCTGTCCAGCTAATGCGGTACTCTATCAGATCTCCTTAAAGGTGTTACTTTAATGGGCTCCGAGTTTGATCTAATCAAATCCAGTTCTGTAGGTTTACTAGATTATGTCGGTTCATTTTTTACCAGTCAAACTTCCAAGTTCAACTTGATAGGCATCAATTCTTTTTCTAAGGAACTCATTTCCAAAAGAAATTCCCTACTGCTGATGAGCATCTTATGTTCTTCAGCATGATATAATTAGTAACCCTTAAACACCTATTAGATCAAGAACCAAGTTTATCTGTATGCAAACCTTTGACATAGGACGATCAACTCCAAACCCAAAGGTGAGAGAGTCTAGATCTATGCCCGTTCTATATCTCATATAGAATCTGCACAGCAGACTTACTCAGTATATTTTCAGAGTAAAACAGGTAATCACACAAGAGTACAATCCAAAAATAAGCAGAGAAGTGAATCCTATCATGGATTGAACCATGTCTACCAAAGTTCAACTTCTCCTTTCAGATACACTTTATTCTGAAAAAGAATCCACTGAGAGAGAATCTAATTCTCTCCTAGATATGTCACAAACTCACTGGATAAGTATTCATCTTTTCGATCTGATCGAAGAGTTCTAACATCTTATCTAATTTGTTTCAATTTTTCCTTATTGAATCATTTGAATATTTCAAATGATTAAGCCAGATGCACCCATGCCCAAATAGGTCATCTATAATAAAATATTAATATCTTCCTCTGTTACTTAAGTTCAAGGTCCACATACATCACTATGTATGAGACTTAGAACTTTATCAGCTCCTTCATCTTTTTCATTAAAAGGTGACTTTGTCATCTTTTCAAGAAGACAAGACTCATAGGCTATCAATGATTCACAATCATTGATGTCGAGGTTTCTCTCTCAAGCTAATCCATTTATCCTGTTCTTGTCAAGGTGACTCAGCCTATAATATTAAAGGTAGACATTCATGATATTATCTAACTTGGGTGTGTACATTATACTTAATAGGCTATGTAAATGTTAAATATCATTTTCTTATTGTCCATATATTATTGTAACATTATTCATAATAATATCACAATAATCTTCCTTTATTAATGAATGATGATCATCTTTGACCAAAAGGCCATCAAAGATTACATTCATCATAAACAATGGACAATAGTAACAATTACTATAAATGATAATATTTAAAAATAAGCTCTACAATTTCTAAAGTTAGGATTGGAATAAGACTTCCATCCCTAACATTCAAAAATTTCTCACCATTTTCAAACATTCCACTTACTAGCAACAAATTACATAGGACCATCAGTATCTAATAACTAAGTAGTAGAATTACATAAAGAAACTTTAAGGTGTTATCATATAACATCCTTGATGAGCAACTGTTGCTCCTTTCTCTTGTTCAGCCTATTATGGTCAAGGGAAGTAAGATAATTCTTCTTTCTATGACCCTGCTTCTAATAGAAGCAACATGCCTGATTTGGATCAATTTTGGATTAATTATTTTGACTGGACTAAGAAGCCCCAATATGAATCCATTCATACTGTTGAACCAAATTCAACTTTCGATACTAATTAATGAAGTTGGGTCTCATAAGTCATCACTGTCTAACAATGATTGGAGCAATTAAGGTTTAGCCTTATTTTGAGAAAAGAGAACAATGACCTAATGTATATGAATTATTTTAAGCCTAGAGACTTGGACTTTAGTCTCAAGGTTTTTCCACTATTTTGTTCAAATTGGTAGCCTCTACCTCCAATTCAAAAAATTACTTTAATTTTCTAGTAGGTACTAGAATCTACATAGACTACAAACAAGTCTGACTTTGGTCGGCCAACCCATCTGCATTTACGGATAGGTTCATTAACCAATTATTTCTCCAAACAACTTCTAGTAATTTAATTTTGCCCCAGAAACCTAATCAGTAGGCTTTGGCCTCCACTATAAGGATCCAGTTAGGTCCAACCATTAACATGACTGTACTTGGTGCATCTAACCAATGAATGATTAAGCCAACTTTGGTTGGCTAACCTAACTACCATTAGAGAGACACTTTCAAGTCGTTATATGATGAGTGATAATTCCATTAGTCAACAAGCACCAAGCTTTTGGGTCTGCAATGATTATTAAGTTAATAGACTCATTATCAAACACCTTAATGGGAGGCTATTACTCAGTTATCTCCATAACTTTGTCATTTTAAGGACCTAATAATTTTAGAGGATTCAAAATTATTAGTGATTTAGGGATAGAAAGGACATGGATCAATTTGCTCTCACTGACTTCACCAAGTCAAGTCCTTCCACTGACTACTCAAGTCATTAACAAGGACTAGGATCAAATTTGGTCCATGGGCACCTAGATCAGTCTCACTGAATGAAATCAGACTCACTGATTTCCTATATGACATGGGTTAGCACGAATCAATGAGCAACCTAATCAAGATCTGATTAACCTCATTGGCCAGGTAAATATGATCGGTGGGAGGGTCTGCCAAAGCTTGCCTTAGACACCATAAGAAATGGCAAGGTAAGCAAGCTCCCAATTAAAAACCACTGGTCAGGTTTACCCTAGACACCAACTGGTTTATCAATTTTGATTTGGTCTGCCTAAAGACTCAGACTCAGCCGCTGAGCCACGATCAGTGTCCATTTGTTAGATATATGGACTTTGATCAACTACAACTATTGAAGTGATCTATAAAAATATCCTAATCCTAATTAACTTTTAATTAGGTTTCATCAATTTTTTAACTTAGTCCATATTTAATCTAACCCTAGGTCTAACCCAGTTAATGACTTGATCAAAGCTAACCCATTACCCTTTAACCCATGTTTTATGAAATTGTCCTAGGATCTTTAAATCACAAACCTAAATCCTAAACAATCACTTAATTCTTTTAATTAAGTTCATGGCTGAGGGTTGGGGTTCAGCATTTTGAAAATTATTTTCAACTTTTGAAAGATTTAATATAATTTAGTGTTGTTTCACTAAATAGGTCGACTCATTTCAAAAATGGATCGGCTTATTTCACTAACAAATATAAATTGTAGGTTAAAATTACTAAAATCAGTCAGAAATATAATTCAGCCAACTTTTCAGTTGAGCTGGCATACTGGTCGAGCCGGCCCGATTTTCAGACGAGCTGGTTCGATTAGCAAACAGAACCTTCACAAGATCCTATTCTTGGCTGATTTTAATCTATGTATATTACATAAAATTTCATGAAATGAAATAGACCTAATCTAAAATATTCATGACAAGATTTATTTAAACTCTTTTAAATTTTCTAGATCGTAATGTACCAGGATAACTTTTGCACTGTAAGGGGTAAACCTTACAGCAGGACAACCTACAGCCCGTGCGATCATTATTTTATTTTTTAAATTTATTTTAATATAATTATAAACATGTTATAAAAGAATCTAGATACTCTGATACCACTGTTGGAAAAGGTGCAGGGTTTCATACATGAATTTCAAAATATTTTGAAATATAACGCAGCAAAATATATAAATTAAATAATTTAATATATAAATATATATAATCAGATTATAAACTCTATAATTAAGAATTATAACATGTCATATTATATTTATAAATCAAAAAATAAAAGCTTTGGTATTGATCAAATCAATACCCTAGATCTGAAACAGTTTTAGATCTAAAACCTAGATCACATCTAGATAAGAGAAGAGATCAGATCTCTTACCTTGGTGCGGGTTGAAAACTCTGTGATTGATTTTCTTTATTATCTTTGGAGCTACACATGTGTCTGACCTCTACAGGTGATCCACACGAGGCTGCAACAAAATTGAAGGTTCGTCGAACGAAGATCCGCTCGAAGTGCTAGCTTCTTGCAGATCCCTCCGGATGGTTAATCTACAAAATATTCTTTGAATCTCTTGGACATTCCATGAAATAAAGAATATGAGAAGAAATGAGGGAGAAGTCAAACCTTTTGACCTTTCTAAAATCAGAAATAATATGTAAAAGAAAAGAGTCCTAAGAGAAGACAGATCTTCTCTTTCAGTACATCAACGATTGATGTCCTGAGAATATCTCTATGCTAGGACATGAGAAGACCTTCTTCTCTAAATATTTCTCAAATTTCTAGATCATATGATATCAGATTTTTTTTATACAAAAATCTCATGATTTATGAAGAAGAAGGGTTCTTAAAAGAGACCTTAAGAAAAGACCTTCTTTTCTTCTTCTTCTCTCATCAGAACATGATCAGATCACGTCCAAAATTAGATCACCATGCACCAACCCATTGGAGCATGGATCCACCATGCCATCACTCTTTCTCTCTCAAATTTTTATCATATAAAAATATAAAATAAAGTGAGAATAATCTAAAAAAAATAATAAGAGAAAACAATCTTCTCTCTTACCTTTTCTTTCTACAAGACATCAACTTTTGATCTCTTGATTGAAGACTCTCCTCCAAGGATCTTGGCACCTCAAACCACCCATGCCATTCTCTTTCTCCTTTGGCTTTTCTAACTAAAATCCATAAATTTTTGACTCTTATTTGATAGCATATGGGGCAACAACTTTTTATATGATAGATTAGGTCAAAAGACCTAATCAACAAGGAGTCCAAGGGGCGTCCAACTCTTGGACGCCCCCTACCTTATAAATTTCATGGAGATTAAGATAAGATGCTTAAAAGGGGTGACAAAATGATAGGATAGGCTCAGGGAAAGTTGGCGCAAGAGAGGAGGGAAGAGTCCTTGTGAAGAGGGACTCTTTCAAAAAAAGAATAAGCCTAAACCACTTTCCATAATTAACCAAATCACTTTTCACATTGAACCAAATCAAATCTGATTCAAATCTATAGAATAAGTGGTGTGAGATAATATTTCCTAAATATGGATATCATAGAAAAATATCTGAAAATTAATTAGTGGGCGTGGGCTTGAGATTTCTTAGGTGGTGCAAGAGATGATATGGAATCCTAGTTTAACTAGGATTCTTATGTAGATTAGGTCAAATACTTTGGATCCAATCCAAATTAATTGTAACCTAATTAATGGTGATATTAGTCTAACTAAGAGTCTAATTAAATCAGATTAAATTATATTTAATTTAAATTTAAATTCTAACTTAATTAAAAATTAGGTGCATACAAGTCCTAGTCGAATAGGGACTTGTTCTCCCTTGTAATTGGCTTATCCAATAAATTAATTAGACTTAATCCAATTAAATCCAAACTAATTTTAATTAAATCAAATTCAATTAGACTTGATCTCAATCCAATTGCTCAATTAGATTGAGCCAATTAGCAATCCAATTGCTAATCGATCCTTCTGCAATACTTGCATTAGGTCAAACATCAATCACATTGATCGTTTAACCTTAGAACGATTCTCAATCATCGATTAACCATCTGATTAGGTTAGAACCTCTTATGTGTATGATCCTATAGGTTTGAACCTAAGTCATTAGCATAGAAATTAATTTCTATACCAGTCGAAGTAACCTTCTAGTAATGGTTCCCGACGTCCAGATAGGTCGAATGTATGCAAAGCAACATTCTAAGAACCTTGACCCATGGTTACCGTATAATTCATCTTTTGACCAATAATGCTCAAGATGACTTCGAGTATGCTGTCAATACTCATATAAGTCATCTCTATTGTGTTTCAAAATTTTGCAAATCTCGTGATGATTAGCTTTAGGACATATTTCCCAATAGCTAGATGGTTACATCGATTGGTTCAGAAAGTTATTCCTATACTATCAGCTTAGGTTCAAACTTATGGGGTCACACTCAAAAGAAGTTTCTAACTGATCATGTGACTGATCAATGATTGAGAATCGTTCAAAGACTTAATCATCAATTCGATTGATAATTAACCTTATGCAAAAATTATAATAAATTAATTTATCAAGTGTTAGTAGATTAATAAAAAATTAATTAATAATTATATTATTAATTAGTTTAATTTGATTGAGCAAAGATGAATAAATAAAATCTAATTGAATTGGATTTAATTAGGTTTGACCCGATTAGGTTATGAGATGATCTAATCGCTAAGAGAGAATTATCCCTGATTTGATCAGGATTTTGATTTAATCAATTCTTAATTTGATTAAGATTTAATTAAAAATTTATGAATCTAATTAGATTAGATTTTATATATTTTATTTAGACTAAACCAGATGTGATTTGGTTTGGATTAAAATAAGAAAACTTAGAGTCCTTGTTGGAATAGGACTCTTCTCCCTATGCCAATCCAGTTTGCATGTCATATATCTCCACGCACAAAATTGTTTTGTATGAGATTTTTTCATACCAAAGAGTCTTTTCTCTTATCTATCTCACATCTAAATATAATTTGATTTTGATCAAACAAAGGTTCTAAAATTAGATTTCAAAATATTCCTTATCAGGAGATCTGTTCTCATCTAGATTTACCTTTCCATGCCAATAAATTTTTTTCTCCTTATATTTTGAGAAGATGTTTTGTAATAAATTAGCTAGAGAATTTTTTTACTATAAAAAAATATGAAAAGGGGCATCCCATATTTTTTCGATATATTTTGGGATGTAGAATTGTAAAGGGAAGTGAAATCCTGTAAGAATCCAGGATTACTAGGACTCTTCACCCAACCTCTTTACAAGCCTATAAAAGGGACTTTTATGGTTTCTTTTGTATGTGTAAGATACCAAAAGAGAGGTCTTCATATGAGAAAAGTTTGGGTATGGTTCATGTTGTGAAAAATATAGAGGAGGGTCCTTTCTCTTGGGTTGTGTGTAAAAATCTGAATTTTAAATTTTTGATCCTTTGGATTTGGAAAGAGGGAATAAATTAGAAAAAAATTACTTTCTTCTCTATCTTTCTTTCACCTCTTCATCTCCTCCAATAATTCATCTTCAATCTCTGAAAAGGTTCTAGAGATTTGACTAAAAGATCTAGATTAGCCAAGAAAAAGATCTTCATGCGAGCTAGCACTCTTGAGAAGATCAATTGATTGGGGCTTCGAATGGATTTTTCGTAGAGGTCGGATGCATGTGTGGCTGTGAGCAAGCAGCAATGACCTTCTCCACCATATCTCTCAGTAGTACAGATTGTCAACGCATGATCAGGTATGGAGTTCTAAACTCAGATTAGAAGTAGATGTGATCTACTGCTCACATGCATGCATGCTGATTTTATCTTCAATATTTTTTAGATTTTATATATAACATAACATGTCATAGATCCTAGAGTAAATTAATTTGATTATTAGATTATATACATGTTAGATTAATTTGATTAATAGTTATCATCTGCTATAATTTTTCAAAAAAATTTTAAAATATATGCATGAAATCGCCTACGCATCCCAACAGTGGTATCAGAGCCTAGGTTCTATATGACATGATTTATGTACATATTAAATCTAAAATTTAATTTTATTTAGATTTAATATATGCTATTTTAATTTAAATTTAATTAATGATGGATCACACAAACTGACATAAGATTGTCCTGCTATAAGGTTTACCCTTTACGGTGAAAAGATTATCCTAGTTTATACTGATCGTTGATAAAATCTAATTTTATATCATGCATGTGATGTTTATGATCTAATTTAGATATGATCTAAGATTATAATCAAATTTAATATTATTTAGATTAGATCTAAATTCATGCATATGTGATATGTGATTAGATTAGATGATCTGATTGGCAAGTATTTGGATTGGGTTGATCACCAGGCCATCCGTTCATAGGAGCAAGAAGGGTTTAAAGGCCCTCTCTTTCCATTCGATGGGTTTCTCTTATAATGTGTAGGGATACCATGTGATTAGATCCCATAAAGAAGAATATAAAAGGAAGAACTTACTTTTCTGTAAAACCCTAGATCTTGAAACCCTAGGTTTGTTGTATGTGATACAAAGTTGTATGAAAAATAATGCATCTAATCTATATGATTAAAATTATTTTAATTATGATAAAATAAAATCTCAAATTATAAAAATTTTAGATATGATCTAAAAGTATTATGATTAATTTTATTTTAAAATTATGTAAGATTTTTTAGATCTGAAAATCCTTGAATCGTGCTTACAAAATTACTGAGCTGACCCAATTTTGAATGAGTTGATCTAGTCTTCTTGTATAACCAGCTCAATAGTGATTGAGTCGATCTAATTTTAAAATAAAAAATTTTTGCATAAAATTTATTTAAATTATTTACAAAATGAAAGGATGAAATTATTTCAAACCATAATCAAAACCCATATTGATGCTGAACTTAATTGAGAATTAAGTATAGAAATGATTAGATCTAGAATTATGAATTAAAGATCTAATATCATTCACATAAAATATAGGGGTATGGGTTAGCTCAAATTATGTCCTCTTAATTGGGTTAGACCTAAGATTAGAATCAAAGAGTTAATGAACTAACTAAAAAAATTGATTAAATCTAATCAAATCTTAAATTAGATTAAATTAGAATTTCTCTAAAATTAATACAATAGTTGTAGATGGTCAAGTCCATGTCTTTGATTAGACTAAATGGACCTGGATTATGGCTCAGTGGTTGAACCCGAATTATTAGGTTGGTCCAATCAAAACTAATTAACTAATTGACATCTAAGATAAGTTCGACATTTCGATCGGTGATTTTTAATTGGAAGTGGCTTACCTGACCATTTTGATGGTGTCTAAGGCAAGCTTAGCAGACCCTCCCACCGATCTCACTTACCTGGATAATTTGATAAATTATATCTTGATTAGACTGCTAAGTGATTCAAGTTGACCCATGCCATTAAGGTTGATCAGTGTAACTAATCTAGGTGCCATTTCAACTAGTATGAACCTGATCTAATTCAATGACTTAGTGAAGTCAGTGAGAGGATTGTGGTTTACTAGTTGATCTCTTCTCATCTCTTCTCTAAACTGATTTTTAAATCCTCTAAATTATTAGATCCACAAAATGAGCTAGTTATGGGAATAACTAGATCATAGCCTCTTATTAAGATGAATGATAATGGGTCCATTATTTCTGATTGACATTGCAGGCACTATCCATCTGGTATTTTCTCTGAATGATGGAATTATCATTCATCATATGATGACTCTATTATACTATCTGAAGATAGTTAGATTGATCGAGCCATCCTTGGATCTGATCATTTATTAGCTAGAAATATTGAGTAGGTTCATGTTAATGTTTGACCTAACTAAAACTTTCAGTAGAGGCCCATCGCCTACTGAAATAAAATTTGGGATAAAATTAATTAATAAAAATTATTTGAAAAAATAATTGATTGAGAACCTACCCATAGATGCATATAGGTTGATCAAGCCATCCTCGGGCTTGTATGTAGTCTGTTTGGATTTTAGTACCCACTAAAGAATTAAGATAATTCTTCAGATTGAAGGTAGAGGCTACCAATCAACTAAAATAGTGAGAGAACCTTTAGACTAAAGTCCAAGTCTTTAGATTCAATCAATTCATAAACATAGAGTCTTGTATTTTTTCTTTAGTTATGGCTAGATGTAGGTTGCTCTATACACTATTTGACAGTGACTGATTTATAGGACCCAACTTTGATAATTGATATCAGAAGTTATGAATAGTTCTAGAGTACGAATGGATCCTAAATATGATTATAGATCCAACACCTGAAGCTTTCATATCCAACACATGTGATGCGATCAAAGACACTTATCAGAAGTGGCCACATGATCAAATCATCATGTGATGTTATTGAGAGTAACAAAGAGCATAATTTAGTTGTAAATTCGATGATGCTTAGTGGAAAAAAATTCTTCAAATATTGAAGTTCTTTCTCACCTCTGAAGATATGTCTTCAGTGTGGCAATAATTTTTTGAGAAAGAAAAAAAAAAGAAGATGCAAAAGAATCATGCTTGGGTTAATGTGCCTGAACTGACAAAAGAGTCTAAGATTAATTTAGTCTAGCAGAGTCCCTTGATCCAAATAGGCAAAGGAAGTGAAATCAGCAAAGGATTGCTGAATAAGGTACTTATATGATAACACCTTATGATTTCTCTATCTATGATACTACTACCTGGATATTGGATATCAAAAGTCTATGCAAATTATTGTAATGACTTCAGGATAGTAGAAAGTTTGAAAACAGCAAGAGGTTCCTGAACATTGGAGATGGAAGTTATGTTTCAATCCTGATTTTAAGAATCATCGATTCTATTTTTAATTCTAAAAATATCATTTTAGTGATTGTCATTATTGTCTAATGATTTCGTGATATCATTATGAATAATATCAAAATCATGTGAACAACTAAGGAATGATATTTATGAATAGTCACCATTTGTTAATGTATTGTACACAACCAAACAAACTTCCTAAAGTAGATAATATCATGAAAGCCTACCTTTGGTAATTTAGGCTCGATCATATAAATAAGAATAGGATAAACAGGAGATAATTTTTTAGGTCAATGATTGTGAATCATTATCAACCTGTCAATTCTATCTCCTTAGTAAGATGATCAAGTCACCTTTAGCTGGAAAAGATGAACAAGCCAATGATATTTTAATTTGATATATACTGATGTATTGGATCTATAAACATGTTTGTCATAAATTTAGATTATTTAAAATATTCAAATAATTTTATAATAAGGTAGAGAAATAAATTGGAAGAGCATTGAAGTCCTTTGATCAGACCAAAGAGGAGAATGCCCTTCTGATGAATTTTTGACATATCTAGAAGAGAATAGGACTTTTTCTTATTGAAATCGACTTTGTTAGACATAGTTTTATCCATGATGGAGTTTGTAAGTCTATCAGTCTTCTTTTAGGGTTATGCTCTTAAGACTGCTTGTTATGTTCTGAACTGGATTCTGAATTAATCAGTTACAAAGACTCCATATGAGATATGGACTAGGCATAAGCCGATACTTTCTTACCTTAGGGTTTGAGAGTATTTATTTTATGTCAAACATTAGCAAACAGATTAGCTTAGATCTTGGTCCTACATATATTATTTTGTAAGGTAACCCGAAAGAATCTAGGGGATATAATTTTTACCTTGCTAAAGAACAAGAGATGTTCAACATTCCTTTTAGTAAAGGAGTACCTTGATGAAGGTACTGATGCCTTTAATATAAAACTTATAAAGTTGGATAGATAGAAGAACCGACACAATCTAGTGAACCCATAGAACTGAATTTGATTAGATCAAACCTATAATCCATTGTAGAGGCACCATTAAGGAGATCCGATAGAGTACTACATCCGTCGGATAGATACTTTGGTATCTAGGTTCGGGACGTGAACTTGTTAAACTCGATGAGAACAACAAGGATCTGATCACCTACATGGATGCCATACAGAGGTTCAACTCTGATTAATAGCTTGGAGCCATAGAGTCCAAAATGAAGTCTAGAAAGATCAACAGTGTATGGACATTCATTGATTCACTCGAAGGGTAAAGTCCATAGAGTATAAGTGGATCTTCAATAGGATCAGAGTAGCACAGACGGAAAGGTGGAGACCTACAAAGCTCATCTGGTTGCCTAAGGATTTTGTCAACACTATGGTATTGACCATAACGAGATATTTTCTCTTGTGGCAATGCTAAATATTTTGGAGTTGGAACGTACATTTTGATAAGTGATCAAAATGCATGGCTTCACTAAGAATGAAGAACCCTGCAAATACAAATGGATTAATAGTTCTATGAGTGTATTTCTTATCTTGTATGTGAATAAAATTCTCTTAATCGAGAATGACATTCCTTACATTACCGGGAATAAAGATTTTGCTGTTATTATTGTTCTCTATAAAGTATTTTGAGAAAAGCATCTCTCATCTTAGGGATGAAGATCTATAGAGATAGATCTAAGAGCCTGCTTAAGTTTTTCAGTCCAACATACTTAGGATGTTTATGAGTAGAATTTGTTCTATCATTACACTATGTATGAGATCGGATATGGTTTACTCACTAGGGTAGTGAGTGGATACTTGCAAGATCCAGGTGAGAATCACTAGAAAGTCATCCTTAAGTATTTGAAAAATACTAAGATCGATGAGTTGGTTATGGAGTATTTAAATTAAAATATGTGGAGTATGACTTTAATTTTCAATTGGACATAATAATAGCTAGAACATATCGGCATACATCTTTATCTTAAATAATGGAGTAATTTGCTGGAATGGTTTCAAACAGAGCAATATAGCCAAAATTCAAATTGCGAAGCAGAATGCATTGCAGTATTCGATGCTTACAAGGAAGCTATATGATTGTACAGATTCACTAGCAAGCTAAGAGAGGTACCCTTCAATGATGATCCTACTGTATTGTACAGCACCAGAGCCCTAGCTCATACTAAGGAGTTGAAGTCCCATTAGCTTACCAGGCATTCTGCATTGCTACCACCTTATTCAAAAAAATCTGTTAAGGTGACGTCAATCTTTAGAAGATTGACAAAAAGGAGAACGTGACCAACCCATTTACTAAAGCCTCGATATCTAGAAGTTTTGAGATGATAAATAAAAGATGGGTATGTGATACTATATTGATTGGCTTTAGTCCAAGTGGGAGTTATTGAGAATTGTGTCCTAAAATCAATCGTTTGACGATTATGCTAATTAGAAATATATATGAATTGATAAATAATAAAAGTTATTTGATATTTTTTATCACAAGGATACATCTTCTAATGAACGCCTATATTATGATGAAGTTCTTAAGACTACTTTGATCGATAAAGGAAGATTTATCACATAGTCCTTAAATTGGTTCGCAGCCAAACGATACGCTATCACTAGGATGATAGCGATATTAAGTGTAGGTCGTTGTGTGCCATATACGTTGGTTGTTTTTCTAACCAAATGATGTGAAAACACTGATATGATATGCAGGTGAGATGTAGGAGTACATCATCACTGAACGTGACCAACTGCGGAGTACTCTACTGTCAAGGGTAGCTTGCAAAGAGTATGGATATAAGTGTCCCTCTGACCTGAGATCACCATGGTGACATACAAGCAACTCACTATATTTTGGTGCTGGATTAACTGAGTTTTTAAGTCAGTGATAGAAGATTTTTGGGTATAGTCAAATACTTGTCAAATTGGTGCGTGAGTCAAGATGGAATTGACCCCTCCGAACTAGTAGAAGATATGCATCAGTGTATTTCAATTTAGCAAAATTTGAGCCCAGATAATCCATATGATGGATTTGAAAAAAATTAAAATATAATGTGTATGACTTATCTAGGATTGACAGTTAAATCTTAGGTCATCCTCGAGTATTAGGGTCAAAGGGATGAATTATATGGTAACCATATGTCAATAAGTTCTTGAATATTGTTTCGCCATCATCCGACCTATCCGGACATCTGGTCATCATTGCTAGATGGTTACATCGATTGGTTTAGAAAGTTATTTCTGTGCTACTAGCTTAGGTTCGAACCTATGGGGTCACACTCAAAAGAAGTTTCTGATTGATCATGTGGCTGATCAACAATTAAGAATCGTTCAAAGACTTAATCGTTAATTCGATTGATGATTAATCTTATGCAAAAGTTACAATAAATTAATTCATCAAGTACTAGTAAATTAATAAAAAATTAATTAGTAATTAAATTATTGATTAACTCAATTTTATTAAGAAAAAAAGATTAAATAAAATCTAATTGAATTGAATTCAATTAGGTTTGACCCGATTAGGTTATGAGATGATCTAATCGCTAAGGGAGAATTATCTCTAATTTGATTAGAATTTTAGTTCAATTAATTTTTAATTTGATTAAAAATTTATGAATCTAATTAGATTAGATTTTATATATTTTATTTAGATTAAAGAAGATGTGATTTGGTTTGAATTCAAATAAAGAAACTTAAGAGTCTTTATTGGAATAAGACTCTTCTCCCTATTGCCAATCCAGTTTGCATGTCATCTATCTCTACGCACGAAATTATTTTATGTGAAATTTTTTCACACAAAAGAGTCCTTTCCCTTATCTATCTTGCATCCAAAAATAATTTAGTTTTGATAAAATAAAGATTCTAAAATTAGATTTTAAAATATTTTTTATCAGAAGAATCTATTCTCATTCAGATCAACCTCTCTACACCAATAAATTTCTTTCTCCCTATATATGTGATATTTTGAGGAGATTTTTTACGAAAAATTAGTCAAAGAATAGTTTATTGTAAAAAAATATGGAAAGAGGTGTCCCATATTTTTTTGATATGTTTTGGGTTGTAGAATTGTGAAGAGAAGCAGAATCCTATAAGAGTCTAGGATCACTAGGACTCTTCACCCCACCTTATTACATGCCTATAAAAGGGACTTTTATGGTTTATTTTGTGTGTATAAGATATCAAAAGAGAGTTCTTCATATGAGAGAAGTTTGGGTATGATTCATGGTGTGAAAAATAGAGAGGGTCCTTTCTCTTGGGTTGTGCGCAAAAATCTGAATTTCAGATTTTTGATCCTTTGGGTTTGGGAAGAGGGAATAAATTAGAAAAAAATTATTTTCTTCTTAATCATTCTTTAGCTCTTCATCTCCTCCAGAAGTTCATCTTCAACCTCTAAAAATATTTTAAATATTTGAAAAAAAGATTCAGATGGGTCAAGAAGAAAGTCTTCGCACGTGCTAGCACTCTCGAGAAGACCAATCAGATTGGGGCTTCGAGTGAATTTTTCGTAGAGGCTGAACGCATGTGTGGCTATAAGAAACTAGTAAGGACCTTCTCCACCATGTCTCTCAGTAGTGGAGATCATCGATCCAGATCAGGTATGGAGTTCTGAACTCAGATTAGAAGTAGATGTGATCTACTGCTCACATGCATGCATGCTATTTTATCTTCAATATTTTTTAGATTTTATATGCAACATAACATGTCATAGATCCTAGAGTAGATTAATTTAATGATTAGATCATATGTATGTTAGATTAATTAGATTAATTTAGTTATCTTCTGCTGTAATTTTTTGAAAAAGTTTCAAAATGCATGCATGAAATCGCCTATGCATCCTAACATCCTCAAGATATGCATTCAGAAAAGTAATTTTCACATCCATCTGTTAGATTTCATAATCATAATAAGCTACAACAGCAAGCAGAATACAGATAAATTTCAGCATAGCTACGAACGAGAAGGTTTCTTGAGAGTCAATGCCCTAGTGCTGGCTATAATCTTTTGCCATCCATTTACACCCAATGGGTACTATATCCTAAGGTGGATCCACTAAGGTCCATACTTGGTTCGAATGTATCGAGTCAATTTTTGACTTTATTATATCTAACCATTTCTTAAAATCAATGTTAGACATCATCTTGTCAAAGGTATTAGGATCATCACCATGATCCTTATGTCCCATGAGGAACATTTCCTTTACTTTCTCCATAAGCATACCCATGTACCTTTTAGGAGGTCGGGAGACTATGCTAGATCTATGATGTGGTAGAGGAACATCAACTACTAGCTCATAAATAGTAGATTTTTGAGAATCTACAGCTCTTTGCTCTTAAGAGACCTTCTCTTCGAGCTCAACCAACCTCCCACTGCCACCATCCTGGATAAACTATTTTTCTAGGAATATGGTGTTTCGACTCACAATCACATTGTGATCTTATGAAAAGTAGAAGTAGTATCCCATTGATTCTTTTAGATATCCTATAAAATAATTTATTATAAATCTATCCTCTAATTTATCAGCCATTTGTCTCTTGACATAGGTCGGACATCTCTAAGTCTTTAGATAACATAGACTCGATTTCTTATCGTACTATATCTCATACGGTGTGGTAAGAACAGATTTTGATGGAACCATATTTAACAAGTGAATGACAGTTAATAAGGCATATCTCCAAAGATATAAGGGTAAATCGATGAAGCTCATCATGAACATGACCATATCTAATAAGGTCCTATTCTTCTTTTCGGATACCCTATTGAGTTAAGGTATTCCAGGAGGAGTCCATTAAGAGACTATGCCATTATCTTTGAGATATCTCAAAAATTTTCAACTAGGGTATTCACCTCCTCAATCAGATCGAAGAACCTTAATGGATTTTTTTATTTATTTTTTTACTTCATTTTTGAATTTTTTAAACTTTTTAAAGGCTTTAGACTTGTGTTTCATCAGATACATATATCCGTATCTAGACAAATCATTGATAAAGATAATAAAGTAGCTGTAACTACCCCTGATCTGCACATCAAATGGCCAACACACATCGGTGTGTACCAAGATAAGTAACTCAATGGCCCTTTTTCCATATCCTATAAAGAATAACTTGATCAATTTTTTTGAAAGGCAAGATTCACAAGATAGATACGACTCTGGATGAAGAGAGCCAAGGATCCCATCCTTTTTCAATTTATTTATCATGTCCTCTCCAATATGACCTAGTCTATAATGCCACAAGTATTTCTGGTTAATGTCATCTCTGGATCCCTTTGGCCTGCGGCACTCTCTATTTGCTCGTTCAAATTTACATTCGCATCAACATGTAAGTGATATAAACTATCAATTAAAAGACCTTATGCAATTAATTTATTTCATAAATAAATGAAACAAAAATCTTGATTGAAATTAAATTCAAATTTTTTCTGTGCTAGCACAGACACAAAAATCAAATTTCGACTAGCTACAGGAACAAAATAACAATCTTTTAAATCTAATCTAAAATCTGACGGTAATTGAAGAGGATAAGTGCTAATGACTTCTGCAGCAACTTTTGCTCCATTACCGATCTGAAGGATCATGTCATCTTCCCTCAACCTCTTACTTTTTGTTAGACCCTACATTGAGTTACATATATGAGCACTCAAACCAGAGTCTAATATCCAAGTAGAAGTAGAAGAAACTGTAAGGTTAAATTCAATTACGAGCATACCTTCTAAAGGTTTATCACCCTTCTTGGTCTTTAGGCTCTCCAGATAGAGTGGATAGCTCCTCCTTTAGTGGCCTTCAGCATCACAGTGAAAATATTTTTTCTTTACTTCAGCCTTCTTTGGATCATCTTTCTTTGGCTTGCTCTCTTTTTTCTACTTCTTAACGAATTTTATCTTCTTCTTCCAACTAGACTTGCTCTTGAAGAAGTTCACTCCACAACGAGAACAGTACCCCTTGAACTCTTCAAGATTCCTTCCGCAGTGACCAACATGTTGACCAGTTTGGATATAGTGCAATCGAGTTTGTTCATATGAAAATTTATAATAAATTGACTATATAAAGTCGTAAGGGATTGAAGAATCAAATCCATCTGTAATTTTTTTTGCATATCAAGCTCAAGCTTCTCAAGCTCTTTAATGTCCTTGATCACTATCATACAGTGCTCATAGACTGACTACCCTTCACGCATCTTCAAATTGAAGAGTCTCTTAGACATTTTGAAGTGCGCTATACGGCTTTGCTCACCATACAACTCTTGTAGGTGAGTAATCATAGCCCTGACAGTGGGCATATGCTCATGCTGGCTTTGCAACTCATTGGACATAGATGCCAGCATATAGTACTTGATCAGACGGTCTTCATCCATCCACTTTTCATAAGCTACTCTTTACTCAGTAGTAGGATGTTTTGGTAATACTATGGCTTCCTGGTCGAGTACATGACTTAGTTTTTCTGAAATCAGGATAATCCTGAGATTTTTTAGCCAGTATTTATAGTTTGTTCTGATCAAATGTTTGGATTCAAGGATGCATGCTAGAGGGTTTGAGATGACATTGTTTAACTGCGAGAGTAGAGATTCAAGTTAGACTTTTATACTTAAAAATTATATTTGCTTCTCACTAAAAAAATATATTTACTTAAAAGTTAGATTTTGAAATGCAAACGATTACTCCCACTAGTTTTTTGGATCCCTCCACTCTCTGGATGGGAAACAAAAATTCTAACACGACAAAAAGATTCTTAATGGGTGCTGCGGTTCTATTGATGCCATGTACCTCACCTAACAGTTATTGGTAACGTGCATAGTGATCGTGAACAACTCTTTGCCCAAATACTTCTCTAAGCATGTTGCAGCGACTTGATCTCTAAGTCATATGGGCTCACCTAACAATTATTGACCACACTCTTTAGTTAAGCCCGACCCACCATTCACAAGTAGGTACAAGGCTATCATTGGGTTCCTCACCTAATAGTTATTGGGTCCAACCCTATCCTTACTCTGGAGCAACTTTTTGCTAATAGAGTGGTTGCAGTTCTGGTGCAACTGAACCACTGTAACTAGTCAAGAATAATCAACACCAGTAGCAAATTTGCACATCTACAATGGTGGAGGACCCATGGACTTAATATTTGTGAGAAAGTTTAGGTTTAGGTTTCATCTAATCAGTCATCATATGATCGATCTAATTGGCATGGGCTAAACCAAAATGCTAAGCAACCTCATTCAGGACTCAATCTTTCAAATTGATCAGATAAGTGGAGGTCGGTGGGGGTCCCCTGGTTGCTTTTCTTAGACACCAATAAAATAGTTAGGTCAGCTAACGAAATCAATAAAATAACCACCTCTCAATTACTTGCCTTAGACATCAATAGGTCAATTGGTCCAAATAGGTTAGCTCAAGCAAATCAGACTCAAATCATCAAGCCGAATTAGGTCCTTAGGTTAATCGATTCTAAATATAGAATTCAATCGATTTGATCAACAATAATTACATGATCATATAATTTAATTGATCTAACCCTAATCAATACTTGACTCGATTTGATCAATTACCTAATCAAATTAAACCCATAACATTTAAATCAAAAATTTTAGATGCAATCTAATTGCATGACCTAATTTTTAATTTTTTCATAACCAAAATCCCTATGCACAAACACAAATTTCAGATTCCAAAACTAAATTTTATATCTAAATTCTTTGCATAAAAGATAAATTTTAAATTATAAAACTAATTTTCAGATATAACATACAAACATATATCTTATGTATGTATGTAAAATTCAGATCTAAATAAAAATTCAAATCAATACATGATATTATATATCTCATATACAAATCATGAATCATATTAAAAATATTTTATAATCTAAATATATAATTATATATCTCATATTTGAATTATGAATTAGGTTAAAATTTTAGGTTTATGCATGCATTTACAGATCACATAACAGTGAACTAGAAACTATTCTAGAATAAAATTCAGATCTATGCATGCTTTGATATATTAACTATATGTTCTAAAATTAAATCTAAAATAAATTTTAGATTTAAAATATTCATCTATATATCACATGTATTAACAAAAAATCAAATTTTAAAACTCTTTTCAAAATATGTATGTCAATTTCACACATATTAAATCGATCTCTGTACCATTATTGAAATTTCTATGTCAGAACATGCATGTATGTTTTAAAATTTTATTTCTTTAAATATCACAGTGGAATAGAAGATTAAAATATTTTTTAATCTATATCATGCATATATAAAATATAAATCACTAAGATCTACTTCATATGCTGAAATTGAACATATGCTGAAATTGAATATGTGATCGAATCACATACTTGTTTTACAATTCTTTTCTTCTAATCTAGATCTGAAAGAGAAAAGATTTTTTCTTATCTACATAAGTACCTAGTCTCTATGAGTATCTACTTAGGATCAGCCTGGAACAGCCCTCTTAAGTTTGATTTTTTTTCAAGAAAAATCAGCCTGCGAATTTGAACAAAGTTTGGATCGCAATCAACTCTTTGATCATTTTTTTGATCTTTTTCTTCTCTTCTTCTCTTGCTTTTTCTTTCATAGATTATACTACTACCAGGGACTAGAAACCAGCACACAAGAGAGATGCCCAACTCCCTTTGGATGTGGAAGAAGGAGGATGCCCAAGCTTGGGCATTGAAGCTCCAAGGGAGAAGAGAGGGAGAAGAAAAGGGAGGGGCATGGGGCTCTTCTAAGGGGGTGTGGGGCTGCTAGTTGAAGTGCTTAGAAATCTTAGGGGAGGTTCCTTTAAATAGGCATAAGGTTTGAATCCTATTCAAAACTAAACACCCATTTAATACAACTCTTACTTGTATTAGGAATCTTTATTCCTTTTAGAAAATCCATTAGGTGCCAACTATTGGAGCCTTTGTACCCATAAAAACACACCCTACTTTGCACCCATGGGATGACCCAAGCTAGTCCCACACACTCTCTAATTGGTGGACATACCCAACTTGATCAAATCAAGTGACGCCCAATCAAAGTTATTAAGAAAATTACTTAAGGGCTTGGACCCTTAATTTATTTAATCCAAATCTTAGGCACCCAATAATTGAAGCTCAATGAATCTAATTTATTTAGATTATTAGTAGATAATTAAGTTTGAATTAATCTTATCAAATAAAAAATTCAAATAAAAAGAAGAAATTGGGTCCAACCATGTACTAGTAAAGTCATCCTAAAACCAATGAGATTTCTGTAAACCCAATTGAGACTTCATAAGCTCAATTGCTTATTTCAAATCTAATCTTTTTGTTGGATGATCTCATAGATTCAATTCCATCTGGTAGTGAGATATACAATGATATTTATCATAGTATCATTGAAACTCTTTTCAATGGATCGGAATAATTTCACTCTAACTCATCAAAGATTGTCGATCCTGAGCAATCCTTGATGAGTTCTCATAATCCACTAGTGACACCTAGCAGTATGTAGTGACAATCTAGTAGTACCAAAAAGAACCTCAAGGTGTAGTAAACGTGTGATTCAGTCCCTCTATCATGAGTCCTGACTAGATGGTAGGTCATAGATAAATCATCAAACCTCATCATCAGTCATATGATAGATTCGATCAGCTCAAGTCTAATTGTGATCTTTATGAAAACTCTTTTTCATCAATCACACTGCTGTGGTCACAGAATCTCAGACTTAGCCTCTCAAATCTCATAGGACTACTCCTTTCTATCAAGATCGATAGATTCCATCTTGATGCATACCCTACTCTTACAGTGGACCAACTGTCGCCAACATCCACTACAAGGGCTCATTGAGATTATGTTTATATATCAATCAAACTTCAGCAACCTCATTACGAGCAGTCATACCATCTCAAATCAAAGGATCATCCATACAACTACAGCATCGAGACAATCACTGACGATTGAGTAGAAATTCAAGTGATCTCTCGAATGGTCACACTCAGTACTAGTTATTCTTTAAAACTATCCACACTTGTCACTCAATATCTCTATACTATAGATCAGAGACTCCTATTCTAAAGGAAGCGATCTGTGTATCGGTCTATCTAGATCGATCACCATCCTTATGATAATACTATGATTAGGAGTATTTAAAAATTAAATACATATCTCTAATTCTTAATACTTTGAGAATATGTATCAAAATATTAATTTCATGGATGATTTAAGGACACATTACATTTGAATGAAAAATAAACTTAGCCTTTTATTGATCAAATCAATATATTAAGTAATTATATCCTAGCTATATTATAATGTGTCAACCATATTGGCTTCTAGGACATATATCTAATACGAACTACTAAGCCAAATTTGATCTTGAGTCAATCAATTCATATCAAAATATGAATTAATGTGATCAACTTCAACTACACTCGACTTTGAGCCTCTTTGATCTAATCTTAATTAACCATCAATTAGGTTCAATCAACTGCTCAAAATCAAAAATTAGTTCTAGTCTGATCTAATCAATTAGATCCTAATTGTAGTTTGATTATTAGACCTAATTTGTTCAACCCATACCCACATGTAACAATATAATTTTAGATATAAAAATAATTTTTAGAATATATTTTATTGCATGCATTAGTGGCTTATGATATTGAAACTGTTTCAAATCCAAACCTAATATCATATGACAAATATATGTAGTTTTAGATCTAAATTAAATATGCATCACATATATATTAAATTTTAGATATAAAACTAAATTTATACATATTAAATATATATAAAACTAGATCTATAATAATAATTAAGATATTTTAAAAGTATTTTTTTTAAAATCGATTACATCAAATTAGGACAATCTTTACAATTTAGGAGGTTAACCCTATATTAGGACAACCTTATATCAGTTTGATGTGAACTTTTAATCATTTTAATTTCAGATCTAATCCTAAAATTAAACATACTACATATACTAATTTTTAGATCTAAAAGATTGATTTAATTACTTGGAAAATAGTTTTGCAAAATTGATCAATCTTGTGTTAGGACAACCTTACAATATAGGGGGTAAACCCTATACTAGGACAACCTTATATCAGCACAAGATTAATCATTAAAACTTTCAGATCTAATAAAAAAATTAGATCATATGTGTATTCAAAAATCAGTGGCTCTAATACTACTGTTAGAAAATTGGGTAGGCAGCATGTGTAGATTTCAAAACTCTTTTGAAACGTAGTGAAAAATGAAATGGATTAAACTCTTTAACCCCACATGTATAAGATCAAATCTAATCCTACCCAATCTCAAGAGAAAAAAACATATATAATCTAGAATTAAAAAAAAATATGAGATCATATCTCAATACCTTAGCGTAGGTAGATATTCATCGCTACCAATGATCACAGATTCGTAGATGTTCGAGCCGTACACGTATCCGACTGTTGGGAATAGTGTCCCAAAGCCAATCGTTAGTCTGTTGACGGTTGTGCTCCTTTTGTATTAGTATATGAATTATAAATAAATAAAAGTTATTTTGATATTTTTATCACAAATTATTTCATCTTCTAATGAACTTCCGTGTTGTGGTGAAGTCCTTAAGACTAATTAGACTCGACAAAGAAGGATTTGTCGTTTAATCCTTAAACCTGTTCGCGACCAAATAATACATTGTTACAAAGGACAACAACGTTTATCAAGCATAGGTCGTTGTGTGCCATATGGGTGTTAGGAATAGTATCCCAAAGCCAATCATCAGCCTGTTGATAGTTGTGCTCTTTGCTGTATTAGTACATAAATCATAAATAAATAAAAATTATTTTAACATTTTTCATCACAAATTATCATTTCTAATGAACTCCTGTGTTGTGGTGAAGTCCTTAGGACTATTTAGACTCAACAAAAGAGGATTTATCGTTTAGTCCTTAAACCTGTTTGCGATCAAATGATATGTTGTTACCAAGGACAACAATATTTATCGAGCATAGGTCATTGTGTGCCATATAGGTTGGTTATCCTCTTAACCAAGGAGTATGGAGACACTGGTATGGCATACAGGTGAGATGTAAGGGTACATCTGCACTAAACGTGACTAACTCCGGAGCTATCTCTGCTGTCAAGATTTGCTCTGATGGGATATGGGTATAAATATCCCTTCGACCTAAGACCGCCATGGTGACTTGCAAGCAACTCACTGTACTTAGGCACTGGACTACCTGAATTTCTAATTCAGTGACGGAAGGCTGCTGGGTGTAGTCAAGTACTTGACTTGTCGGTGTGTGTGTCAAGATAAGATTGACCACTCTAGTTCAGGAGCTGTATACAGTCATGTTTCAATTTAGCAAAATCTTGGCCAAGATAGTCCTAGTGAGGAGTCACAGGACTGTTTGAGTTGAGCACGATTTGGATGATCTAATCAGGGTTGACAGTTTAACCCTGAGTCATCTTAAACACAGGGGTCAAAAGGGATGAATTATACAGTAACCATTTCGTGTAGGTTCTGAGTGTTGTGATTGTGACTATTCAATCTATCCGAACATCGGGTACTATTGCTAGATGGTCACTTCGATTAGTACAGGAATTGATTCCTGTGCTACCGGCTTAGGTTTGAACCTGCGGGGTCACACACATTAGAGATTCCTATCTGATCTGATGGCTGATGAAGAGTCCTAATATTCATGGACTATAAGTCCAACGTGTCTTGAGACTCTGTGATCGAGAATCAGGATTCTCTGATCATGAGTCCCACATATTTTGGGTACCGGGGTCAAGAGTCCCACTGGTTGGGACTTTTCGATCAGAATTTCATATCGATGAATTCTGATGTCCGATTGCCCATTAGATTTAGACTCAATATTTATGAGAGGTTTAATTAGTGATTTGATCACTAATTAACTCAATTTGATTGAGTAATTATTTTTGGATCAAGTTCAATTGAATTGGATTCAGTTGGGTTTGACCCGATTAGGTTAAGAGTTGACCTAATTGTCGAGATGGTTTGATCCCTGATTTGATCAGGGGTTGGACTTAGTCAATTCCTGATTTGATTAGAATTTTATTGAGCCTAATTAAGCCTAATTAAGTTTGGTTTGAATTAGTCTAATTGGGTCTAGCTTATTTTAATTAAATTGGTTCAATTAGGTTAGTTTAAAATGAGAAACCACCTTGACCCAAACTCCCTGCGCCACCTGATATCTCTGCACCCATTTGAATTCACGAGAAGAAACTTCTCATGAATTTTCTCTCACACAAAGCCCTTCTCATGCACACTCTTGTGCACCAATCTTTGGATAAAATTGATTAGTTAGCCATTCAAATTCAAAGCGTGTTTGAATTTGAATGGATAACTTATCTCTTGCGCCTTCATGACCCTATCCACTTTAGTGCCCCATATCTCACACGAGAAAGGGTTTCTCGTGAAACCTTTCCATGCACAAAGCAGCCTCGCACCTTCTCTTCTCACACCCAAGTGGATAGGGATGAGCTGATTTGCATTTGAATTCAAATTTGATTTGAATTCAAATGTGTAACCACTAGTCTTTATCTTCTCATGCGAATAAGACACGTTCGACGTTGTTTTAAAAAGAGGAGAAGGATGGGGTGTGCGTAAAAAAATTTTGAGAAAGAAAGTGGGGCATGAGGAATCCTTGTGTGTGAGGTGAAGGTCCAAAACCTTTCGAGAGGAAAAGAAAGAATATTGGGCGCAGGGGTTTTCAGAGTGTTCCCTAGGGTTTCAGCCTAGGGTTCGGGAAGTGAGTTAGTGAGCTACGAGTGTTGTGAGCCCACCAAATTCAAGGGAGAGAATCATCTACCTCTCAAGCATATTTGCTGATGATCTGGAGTATTCATGGAATCGACAGACATCGATCGAAGGAGTTCGATCAGCATCAGCCGTCAAAAGGGCTCTACAACGAGCTAGCACTCGTGAGGAGCTGATCAGATCGAGAGCCTCATGTAGATGATCCGTAGAGGCAGACACCCTGTGTGGCTGTATTACGATGATCAGAGCCTCCCAATGGTGATCAGATTATGGTGATCGACTACACGCACAAAGGTATTGTGTTCTGAACACAGAACAGTAAATTATTTACTGTTCAAATTTGAATTTCAAATTTAAATGCATGCATGCAATATATCATATTTAGATCCTAGTATAAGATAAATACATGTTAATTAATTAGATTAATTAATTATTTCCACTGTAAAATAATGATTTTGAAAAAGTTTTAAAATTATCATTTTACCCCTGCACTCAAATTTTGCTTCAAATGGTATCAGAGCGGGTTCTAAGATATAACATATGAATTTACTTGTATAGATTAAGTTGTAATCTAAAAGTTTAAATTTAAAATTTAAAATTTAAAATTTAAAATTTGAATTTTGAAAGTTGTTCGAAATTCAAAATTCAAACATTTGAAATTCAAAATTAAAAATTTGAAATTTAAATTTAAAATTCAAAAATTTAAAATTCAAAATTTGAAATTTGAAATTTAAAATTTGGTTGAAATTTTAAATTTAAAATTCAAAATTAAAATTCAAAATTTGAAATTCAAAAATTTAAAATTTGAAATTTGTTTGAAATTTAAAATTTAAAATTTAAAATTTGAAATTTAAATTTTAAAATTTAAATTTTGAAATTGGTATATTTAAATATACTTGATCCAAGTAGCAAGTAATCTAATTGGGTTGGTTGCCATGGCCATCCGATCATAGGAGAAAAGTAGAGTTTAAAAACCCTCTCCTCCCATTCGATGGGGTCTCTTGTGGCGGTAGGGGTGCCGCTGTAATTATATCCCATGCAGATGAAGTAGTGAAAGGACTTAATTACAAAGGTTCAATTGTAAAATTTATCATGAATGTGTTAGATTAGATCTAAAAGAATATTCATGATTTATTTTGATTGAATTATTTTCTGTTATATAATTAGCAATAGGATTGCTATCTATGAAATGTGCTGATCTATTTGTGAAATGAGTCAACATATTTGGTGAACAGAAAATAAAACCTTTCAAATTTAAAAATTATTTTGAAATGCCAAACCCTGACCCATCAGCCCAAATACTTAATTAAAAGAATTAAGTGTTGTCAAGTTGGTCTAGAATTATGAATTAAGACCTAAGACAATTGCATAAACTTGTGGGTCAATGGGTTAGATGGATTAGTCCATAATTTGGTTAGACCTAAGGTTAGCTTAAAGAAATGGACTAAATTAGAGTAATTGGTCAAATCTAATCAAAAGTTGAATTAGATTAGGTCAAGGACACTCTAGACTCAACTCAAATAGTTGTAGTTGAATGGGTCCATGTCTTTAACTAGACCAAGATGGACTTAATTCTTGGCTACGTAGTGGAATCCTATTTACTAAGTTGATCAAATTAAAACTAATGAACCAATTGGTGTCAAAGGTAAGTTTGACAGTTTGACCAGTGGTTCTTAAGTGGGAGCTACTCGCATTGATTCGATCTCTGACGAGTTAATAGCATATCCCCACCACTGATCTCACTTACCTGGCCAACCTGGTGAGTTAGATTTTGATTAGATCACTTGATGATTAGGGCTCATCCATGTCATTAGGTAAATCAGTGTGACTGATTTAGGTGCTCCTAATGCCGGCTTTAATTAAATCCTTTTTAATCTGACTTGGTGAAGTCAGTGGGAGGATTGAAATTGGCTGGTTAATTTCTTCTCTTTCTTCACTTAATAAAATCCTCAAAATTATTAGGTCCCTAAAATGATTAAGTTATAGTGATAACTAAGTCATAGCCTCCCATTAAGTGAGTGATAATGAGTCCATTAGTTTAATAATTATTGAAGGCCCAAAGGTATGGTGCTTTTTGATGGTGGTCAGGTTGGCCGACCAAAGTCGGGCCTGATCATTTATTGGTCTGATTCACCAAATCAAGTCATGTTAATGGTTTGACCTAACCAGATCTTTTCAGTGGAGGCCAAAGTCTACTGATTAGGTTCTGAGGCAAAATTAATTACTAGAAGTTGTTTAGAGAAACAACTGGCTATGAACCTACCCATAGATGTACATGGGTTGACCAACCAAAGTTGGGCTCGTGTGTAGTATGTGTGGATTCTAGTTCCCACTAAGGAATTAAAGTAATTCTTCGAATTGAAGGTTGAGGCTACTAGTTCGTAAAAATATTGGGAGAAATTTTAGACTAAAGTCCAAGTCTTAGTATTAATAATTTATGTACTAATAGAGGACTGGTTTTCTTTTATGCAGCTATGGCCACTACCCTGTCGCTCCGATCATTATTAGATAATGACAAGCTCATGGGATCTAATTTTGATAGCTGGTATCGAAAATTAAAAATCATCATTGAGCATGAGCGGATCCTTTATATAGTAACAGATCCGGCACCCGAGGAGCTAGCCCTGAATGCTAGAGGGACGGTCCGAGATACTTACCAGAAGTGGCTCAACGACCGCACCATCGTTCGATGCATAATGCTAGCGACAATGAATGATGAGTTTAGCTGCAGGTTTGAGAATGCCTAGCCACAGGAGATACTTCAAATGTTGAGCGACTCCTTTGGCACGCCTGACGATGTTGAAAGGCACAAAACTAGTTGTGCCATTTTCAATGCTCGGATGAGGGATGGGGCCTCAATCATCGATTATGTATTGTACATGATCGAAATGATTGAGCATCTAAATAAACTGGGCTTTCCCCTACACGAGCAGCTCGGTAAGGATGAGATCCTTAATTCATTGCCCAAGTCCTTCCTCCTCTTTCTTACTCATTTTCGGATGACAAAGCCTGCAGTGAACTACCACGATCTGTTGGGGTTGCTGCAGAACTTTGAGAAGGACCACCAGCTCCATAAGGAGTCGGTGAATATTGTGGGAGGGTCTTCTTCTGGTCATCGACCCTTTAAGAAAGGGAAGAAGAACAAGAAGAAAAGAATAAAAAGGTGCAGCCGCATGCTGGGACATCTACGCAGGGTCAGACCAAGAAGTGCAAGCCCGACCAGAGCCAGGCAGAGTGCTTCTTTTGGAAGAAGCAGGGGCACTGAAAGAGGAACTGTCCTCTATACATTGCCTCCCTGGACCCAAATAGGCCGAAGAAGAAGCAAGGTAATTATATGATAACACTTTGCAACTTTTTCATTTGTGATACTACCGCCTGGGTATTGGATACCGGAAGCACTTATCATATTTGCAATTCGATGCAGGGTCTATAGGTTAGTAGGAGATTTGATGATGGTGAGAGGTTCCTGAATGTTGGAGATGGAAGCAAAGTTCTAGTTCTAGTTTTAGGAATCATGAACCTTGTAATCAATTCTCGTAATGTAATTCTGAGTGAATGTCACTATTGTCTAAGCTTTTTATTAAATATTATTTTTATAGGCCTTTTGGCCATGTACGGTTATCAATTTTTAATAAAAAAAAATATTTACAAATCATTTGAATGGTGTTACAATGTTTGTTGGATAATTAGATAATGAAATTTACTTACTGTCACAGCCTGTTAATGTGGTTCAAACCTCCGATAAATATCCTAGAATAGATAATGTGTCAGATATCTACCTTTGGCACTGTAGGCTAGGTCATATCAATAAGAACAAGATAAACAGGTTGGCTCAAGAAAGAATTCTTGAAGTTGGTGATTGTGAATCACTTCCAACCTGTGAGTCCTGTCTTCTTAGGATGATGACCAAGTCATCTTTTACTAGAAAAGGTGAGTGAGCCAGTGAACTCTTAGGTCTGGTACATTCTGATGTATGTGGACCCATGAGCTCAAATGCAAGAGGTGGATATTTTTACTTCTTAAGCTTCACAGATGACCTATCGAGGTATGGGTATGTCATTTAATGAAGCATAAGTCGGAGTCATTTGAAATGTTCAAACTATTTCGAAATGAGGTAGAAAAACAAACTGGAAAGTGTATCAAAACTCTTCAATCTGATTGAGGAGGTGAATACCTTTCCAATGAGTTTTTGACATATTTAGGGGAGAATGGGATTCTCTCTCAGTGGACTCCTCCTGGAACACCACAGCATAATGGTGTGTCTGAAAGGAGGAATCGGACCTTGTTAGACATGGTTCGATCCATGATGGAGTTTGCTGGTCTGTCGATCTCCCTCTGGAGATATGCGCTCGAATCAGCTTGTTACCTTCTAAATAGGGTTTCGAGTAAGTCTGTAACCAAAATGCCATATGAGTTATGGATAGGACGTAAGCCAGTACTCTCGCACCTTAGGGTTTGGGGGTGTCCGGCTTATGTTAAACGTTTAATTATGGACAAGCTTGGACCTAGGTCTGACAAGTGTAATTTCATAGGGTACCCAAAAGAGATCAAAAGGTATTATTTCTACCTAGCTGATGAGCAAAAGGTGTTTGTCAGCCTTAAGGCAATCTTTTTAGAAAAGAAGTTCCTTGGTGAAGGGACTGTTGCCTCTAAGGTCGAACTTGAGGAAGTTCGGCAGGTGGAAAAACCAACACAAGTAGCTGAACCTGAATCAAATTTGATTATATCAAATCCGGAGCCCATTGTTCCTACACCCTTAAGGCGATCTGGTAGAGTACCACATCAACCGGACAGATACTATAGTTTCTTGGTCTGGGATGGTGATCCTATCGAACTTGATGAAAACGATGAGGATCCGATCACCTACATGGATGCAATGCAGAGACCTGACTCTGAGAAATGGCTAAAGGCCATGAAATCCAAAATGGAGTCCATGAAGGTCAACGATGTGTGGATATTAGTTGATCCACCCGAAGGAGTAAAACCCATAGGGTGTAAGTGGGTCTTCAAGAGGAAGAGGGGCACAGACGGAAAGGTGAAAACCTATAAAGCCCGTCTGGTTGCTAAGAGATATCATCAACGTTATGGTATAGACTATGATGAGACATTTTTTCCTATGGTAATGCTCAAATCCATTTGGATTATGCTTGCGATAGCTGTCCATCTGGACTATGAAATCTGACAGATGGATGTGAAGACAGCTTTCCTAGATGGAGAGCTAGACGAAGAGGTGTATATGATACAACCTGAAGGATTCACATCCACAGATGAGTCTAAGGTGTGCAGGCTACAGAGGTCCATTTGTGAACTTAAGCAGGCATCCCGGAGTTGGAACATACATTTTGATAGGATGATCAAGACGTATGGCTTCGTTAAGAATGGAGAAGAGCCCTGCATTTATAAGTGGGCTAATGGTCCAGTAATAATATTTCTTGTATTGTATGTGGATGACATTCTCTTAATCGGAAATGATATCCCTGCATTATAGGGAATAAAGATTTAGCTGTCGTCATAATTCTCCATGAAGGATCTGGGAGAAGCTTCCGACATCTTAGGGATGAGGATCTATAGGGATAGATCTAAACGGTTGCTTGGCTTATCCCAGTCCACGTACATTGATACTATGCTGAAGAGATTCAGCATGGAGAATTCTAAGAAAGGCTATCTACCGACAGGTCATGGAATTTCTCTATCGAAGAGGGATTGTCCGACAACACCTCATTAGAGAGAGCATATGGATAGAATTTCATATGCTTCGGCAGTGGGATCTATCATGTACGCCATGACATGTACATGACCAGATGTGGCATACTCACTAGGGGTAGTGAGTAGATACCAATCTGATCCAGGGGAGAATTATTGGAAGGTTGTTAAAACCATCCTGAAGTATTTAAGAAATACTAAGGACCAGTGGCTTATTTATGGTGAATCGAACTTGAGACTTATAGGGTTTACAGACTCTAGTTTCCAGTCTGATCACGATGACAGCAAGAGTATGTCGGGATTTATTTTTACCCTTAATGGTGGGGCTGTCTGCTGGAAAAGTTTCAAGAAGCACACAGTGGCTGATTCAGTTTGCGAGGTGGAGTATGTCGCTGCATCAGATACTGCCAAAGAAGCGATGTGGCTAAGGAAATTCATCATCGAGCTTGGAGTAGCACCCTCCCTTGTTGGTCCAGTTCTGCTCTACTGTGACAGCTCTGGAGCCAATGCTCAGGCGAAAGAACCAAAGGCACACCAGCGGACGAAGCATATTCTATGCCGCTACCATCTCATCCAGAAAATCATGGATCGAGGTGACATCGACCTTCAGAAGATCGACGGAAATGAGAACCTGACCGACCCATTCACTAAAGCCATTGCGGTGAAGAAGTTCGATGACTTCAAGTCAAAGATGGGTATTAGATACTGCACCGATTGGCTTTAGGCCAAGTGGGAGATTGTTAGGAATAGTGTCCCAAAGCAATCGTCAGTCTGTTGACGGTTGTGCTCTTTGTTGTATTAGTAAATAAATCATAAATAAATAAAAATTATTTTAGTATTTTTCATCACAAATTGTCATCTTCTAATGAACTCCTGTGTTGTGGTGAAGTCCTTAGGACTATTTAGACTCGACAAAGGAGGATTTGTCGTTTAGTCCTTAAACCTATTCGCGATCAAATGATACGTTGTTACCAAGGACAACAATATTTATCGAGCATAGGTCGTTGTGTGCCATATAGGTTGGTTGTCCTCTTAACCAAGGAGTGTGGAGACACTGGTATGGCATATAGGTGAGATATAAGGGTACATCTGCACTAAACGTGACCGACTCCGGAGCTATCTCTACTGTCAAGATTTGCTCCGATGGGATATGGGTATAAATGTCCCTCCGACCTGAGATCACCACGGTGACTTGCAAGCAACTCACTGCACTTGGGCACTGGACTACCTGAATTTCTAATTTAGTGACGGAAGGCTGCTGGGTGTAGTCAAGTACTTGACTTGTTGGTGTGTGTGTCAAGATGGGATTGACCACTCCAGTTCAGGAGCTATGTAAAGTCGTGTTTCAATTTAGCAAAACCTTGGCCAGGGTAGTCCTAGTGAGGAGTCACAGGACTGTTTGAGTTGAGCACGATTCGGATGATCTAATCAGGGTTGATAGTTTAACCTTGAGTCATCCAAAACACAGGGGTCAAAAGGGATGAATTATACAGTAACCATATTCACATAGGTTCTGAGTGTTGTGATTGTGACTATTTGATCTATCTGGATGTTGGGTATCATTGCTAGATGGTCACTTTGATTAGTACAGGAATTGATTCTTGTGCTACCGGCTTAGGTTCGAACTGTGGGGTCACACACATTAGAGATTCGTATCTGATCTAATGGCTGATGAAGAGTCCTAATGTTCGTGAACTATGAGTCCTACATATTTGGGACTCTATGATCGAGAATCAAGATTCTCTGATCATGAGTCCCACACATTTTGGGTACCGGGGTCAAGAGTCCCATTGGTTTGAGACTTTCGATCAGAATTTCATATCGATGAATTCTGATGCTCGATTGCCCATCGAATTTGGACTCAATATTTATGATAGATTTAATTAGTGATTTGATCACTAATTAACTCAATTTGATTGAGTAATTATTTTTGGATCAAGTCCAATTGAATTGGATTCAGTTGGGTTTGACCTGATTAGGTTAAGAGTTGACCTAATCGTCGAGATGGTTTGGTCCCTGATTTGATCAGGGGTTGGGCTTAGTCAATTCTTGATTTGATTAGGATTTTATTGAGCCTAATTAAACCTAATTAAGTTGGGTTTAAATTAGTCTAATTGGGTCTAGCTTATTTTAATTAAATTGGTTCAATTAGGTTAGTTTAAAATGAGAAACCACCTTGACCCAAACTCCCTGCACCACCTGATATCTCTGCGCCCATTTGAATTCACGAGAAGAAACTTCTCATAAATTTTCTCTCACGCCCACTCTTGTGTGCCAATCTTTGGATAAAATTGATTAGTTAGTCATTCAAATTCAAAGCGTGTTTGAATTTGAATGGATAACTTATCTCTTGCGCCTTCATGACCCTATCCACTTTAGTGCCCCATATCTCACATGAGAAAGGGTTTCTCATGAAACCTTTCCATGCACAAAGCAGCCTCACACCTTCTCTTCTCATGCCCAAGTGGATAAGGATGAGTTGGTTTGCATTTGAATTCAAATTTGATTTGAATTCAAATGTGTAACCACTTGTCTTTATCTTCTCACACGGATAAGACACGTTCGATGTTGTTTTAAAAATAGGAGAAGGATGGGGCGTGCGTAGAAAAATTTTGAGAAAGAAAGTGGGGCATGAGGAAGCCTTGTGCATGAGGTGAAGGTCCAAAACCTTCCAAGAGAAAAAAAAGAAAAGAAAGAATATTGGGCGCAGGGGTTTTCAGAGTGTTCCCTAGGGTTTCAGCCTAGGGTTCGGGAAGTGAGTTAGTGAGCTACGAGTGTCATGTGCCCACCAAATTCAAGGGAGAGAATCATCTACCTCTCAAGCTTGTTTGCTGATGATTCAAAGCATCCATGGAATCGACAGACATCGATCGAAGGAGTTGGATCAGCATCAGCCGTCAAAAGGGCTCTATAACGAGCTAGCACTCGTGAGGAGCCGATCAGACCGGGAGCCTCGTGTGGACGATCCATAGATGCCAGACACCTTGTGTGGCTATGTTGCAGTGATCAGAGCCTTCCAATGGTGATCAGATTATGGTGATCGACTACCCGCACAAAGGTATTGTTCTAAACACAGAATAGTAAATTATTTACTGTTCAAATTTGAATTTCAAATTTAAATGCATGCATGCAATATATCATATTTAGATCCTAGTGTAGGATATACACATGTTAATTAATTAGATTAATTAATTATTTTCACTGTAAAATAGTGATTTTGATAAAGTTTTAAAATTACCATTTTACACCTGCACTCAAATTTTGCTTCAATGGGTTGGTTGTCCTCTTAACCAAGGAGTGTGGAGACACTGGTATGGCATATAGGTGAGATGTAAGGTACATCTGCACTGAACGTGATCGATTTCAGAGCTATTTCTACTATCAAGATTTACTCCGATGGGATATGGGTATAAATGTCCCTCTGACCTGAGATCGCCTCAGTGACTTGCAAGCAACTCACTACACTTACGCACTGGACTACCTGAATTTTTAATTCAGTGACGGAAGGATGTTGGGTGTAGTCAAGTACTTGACTTGTCGGTGCATGTGTCAAGATGGGATTAACCACTCCAGTTCAGGTGCTGTGTATAGTCATGTTTCAATTTAGCAAAACTTTGGCCAGGGTAGTCCTAGTGAGGAGTCACAGAACTGTTTGAGTTGAGCATGATTCGGATGATCTGATCAGGGTTGACAGTTTAACTCTGAATCGTCCTAAACACAGGGGTCAAAAGGGATGAATTATACAGTAACCATATTCATGTAGGTTTTGAGTGTTGTGATTCTGACTATTCGATCTATCCGGATGTCGGGTACCATTGCTAGATGGTCACTTCGATTAGTGCAGGAATTGGTTCCTGTGCTACCGGCTTAGGTTCGAACCTGTGGGGTCACACACATTAGAGGTTCCTATTTGATCTGATGGCTGATGAAGTATCCTAATATTTATGGACTATGAGTCCTACGTGTCTGAGACTCTATGATCGAGAATCAAGATTCTCTGATCATGAGTCCCACATATTTTGGGTACCGGGGTCAAGAGTCCCACTGGTTTGGGACTCTTCGATCAAGATTCATATCGATGGACTTTGATATCCGATTGCCCATCGAATTTGGACTCAATATTTATCAGAGGTTTAATTAATGATTTATCACTAATTAACTCAATTTGATTGAGTAATTATTTTTGGATCAAGTCCAATTGAATTAGATTCAGTTGGGTTTGACCCAATTAGGTTAAGTGTTGACCTAATCGTCGAAGTGGTTTGGTTCCTGATTTGATCAGGGGTTGGGCTTAGTCAATTCCTGATTTGATTCAGATTTTATTGAGTCTAATTAAACCTAATTAAGTTGGGTTTAATTTAGTCTAATTGTGCTTAACCTATTTTAATTAGGTTGGCTCAATTAGGTTCAAACCACCTTGACTTTTCTCCCTGCACCACCTCACTTCTTCAGCGCCCATTTGAATTCATGAGAAGCAACTTCTCATGAATTTTCTCTCACGTAGAAGTCATCTCACACCCACTCTTGTGTGCCAATTTTTGGATAAACTTGATTTGTTAGCCATTCAAATTCAAAGGGTATTTGAATTTGAATGGATAACTTATCCCTTGTGCCTTCATGCTTATCCTTTTGTGCGCCCCATGTTCTACATGAGAAAGTGTTTCTCGTGTAAACTCTCTATGCACAAAAGAAGCCATGCCCCTTCTCTTCTCATGCCCAAGTGGATAGGGATGAGTTGGTTTGCATTTGAATTCAAATTCGATTTAAATTCAAATGTGCAACCACTTATCTTTATCCTCTCACGTGGATAAGACACGTCTTGCATTATTTTAAAAAGAGGAGAAAGGTGGGGCGTGTGAAGAATCTGATCAAAAAAAAGAAAAGAGGGTGTGAGGAAGGTTTCTGCATATTTTTGAAAAGTTCAAAACATTTCGAGAGGAAAGAAAGAAAGAGAGTGGGCGTAGGGTCTTCTATGAGCATCCTAGGGTTTCAGCCTGGGGTTCGAAAAGTGAGAAAGTGAGCTACGAGTGTCATGAGCCCACCAAATTTAAGGGAGAGCATCATCAACCTCTCAAGCATGTTTGCTGATAATCCAAAGTATCCAAAGAATCAACAAACATCGATCGAAGGAGTTCGATTAGCATCGGCCGTCGAAAGGGCTCTGCAACAAGCTAGCACTCGTGAGGAGCCGATCAGACTGAGAGCTTCGTGTGGATGATCCATAGAGGCCAGATATACTGTGTGGCTATATTGCGATGGTTATATCCTTTCGACGGTGATCAGATTGTGACGATCGACTATCCGCACAAAGGTATTGTGTTCTGAACACATAACAGTAAATTGTTTACTGTTCAAATTTGAATTTCAAATTTAAATGCATGCATGCTATATATCATATTTAGATCTTAGTGTAGGATAAATATATATTAATTAATTAGATTAATTAATAATTTTTATTTTAAAATAGTGATTTTGAAAAAGTTTTAAAATTACCATTTTACCCCTGCACTCAAATTTCACTTCAAATGGTACCAGAGTGGGTTCTAAGATATGATATATTTATTTGCATGTGTAGATTAAGTTGTAATCAAAAAGTTTAAATTTGAAATTTAAAATTCAAAAATTTAAAATTTAAATTTTGAAAGTTGTTCGAAATTTAAAATTCAAAAATTTAAAATTCAAATTTAAAATTTGAATTTTAAAATTTGAAATTCAAAATTCAAAATTCAAAAATTTGAAATTTAAAATTTAAAATTTGAAGTTTAAAATTTGGTTGAAATTTTAAATTTGAAATTCAAAATTTAAAATTCAAAATTTAAAATTCAAAAGGTTGAAATTTGAATTTGAAATTTGTTTGAAATTTGAAATTCAAAATTTAAAATTTAAAAGTTGAAATTTAAAATTTAAATTTTAAAATTGATATATTTAGATATACTTGATCCAAGTAGCAAGTAATGTAATTGGATTGGTTGCTATGGTCGTCCGGTCATAGGAGAAAAGTAGAGTTTAAAGGCCCTCTCCTCCCATTCGATGGGGTCTCCTAAGGCGGTACGGGTATCGCTGCAATTATATCCCATACAGATGAAGTAGCAAAAGGACTTAATTGTAAAGGTTCAAATGTAAAATTTATCATGAATGTGTTAGATTAGATCTAAAGAAATATTCATGATTTATTTTGATTGAGTTATTTCATGTTAAGTAATTAGCAATAGGATTGCTATTTATGAAATGTGCTGATCTATTTGTGAAATGAGTCAACATATTTGGAGAACAAAAAATAAAACCTTTCAAATTTCAAAATTATTTTCGAAATGCCAAACCCTGACCCATCAGCCTAAATACTTAATTAAAAGAATTAAGTATTGTCAAGTTGGTCTAGAATTGTGAATTAAGACCTAAGACAATTGCATAAACTTGTGGGTCAATGGGTTAGATGGATTAGGTCCATAATTGGGTTAGACCTAAGGTTAGCTTAAAGAAATGGACTAAATTAGAGTAATTGATTAAATCTAATCAAAAATTAAATTAAATTAGGTCAAGGACACTCTAGACTCAACTCCAATAGTTGTAATTGAATGGGTCCATGTCTTTAACTAGACCAAGATGGACTTAATTCATGGCTACACGGTGGAACCCTATTTACTAAGCTGATCAAATTAAAACTAATGAACCGATTGTTGTTTATGGTAAGTTCGACAGTTTGACCAGTGGTTCTTAAGTGGGAGCTACTCGCATTGATTCGATCTCTGACGAGTTAATGGCATATCCCCACCACTGATCTCATTTACCTGGCCAACCTGGTGAGTTAGATTTTGATTAGATCACTTGGTGATTAGGGCTCACCCATGTCATTTGGTAAATCAATGTGACTGATTTAGGTGCTCCTAATGCCGGCTTTAATTAAATCCTTTATAATCTGACTTGGTGAAGTCAGTGGGAGGATTGAAATTGGCTGGTTAATTCCTTCTCTTCTATCATTTAATAAAATCCTCAAAAATTATTAGGTCCCTAAAATGATTAAGTTATAGTGATAACTAAGTCATAGCCTCCCATTAAGTGAGTGATAATGAGTCCATTAGTTTAATAATCATTGGAGGCCCAAAGGCCTGGTGCTTATTGACTAATGAAATTATCATTCATAGTATGATAATTTGGTTGAGTCTTTCTGATGGTGGTCAGGTTGGCCGGCCAAAGTCGTGCCTGATCATTTATTGGTCCGATTCATCAAATCAAGTCATATTAATGGTTGGACCTAACCAGATCTTTTCAGTGGAGGCCAAAGCTTACTGATTAGGTTTTGGGGAAAAATTTATTACTAGAAGTTATTTAGAGAAACAACTGGTTATGAACCTACCCATAGATGCACATGGGTTGACCAACCAAAGTTGGGCTCGTATGTGGTTAGTGTGGATTCTAGTACCCACTAAGAAAGTAAAGTAATTCCTGGAATTGGAGGTTGAGGCTACCAGTTCATAAAAATATTAGGAGAAACTTTAGACTAAAGTCCAAGTCTTTAGTATTAATAATTTATATACTAATATAGGTCTGGTTTTCCTTTATGCAGCTATGGCCAGTACCTTATCACTCCGGTCACGTTAGATAATGATAAGCTCATAGGACCTAATTTCGATAGCTGGTATCAAAAATTAAAAATCATCCTTGAGCTTAAGCGGATCCTTTATGTAGTAACGGATCCGGCACCTGAGGAGCCAGCCCCGAATGCTAGAGGGATGGTCTGAGACACTTACCAGAAGTGGCTCAACGACCGCACCACCATTCGGTGCATAATGCTGGCGGTAATGAATGATGAGTTTAGCTGCAGGTTTGAGAATGCCCAGCCACAGGAGATGCTTCAAATGTTGAACGACTCCTTTTGCACGCCTGACGATGTTGAAAGGCACAAAACTAGTTGTGCCATTTTCAATGCTCGAATGAGGGATGGGGCCTCAATCATCGATCATGTATTGTACATGATCGAAATGATTGAGCATCTAAGTAAACTGGACTTTCCCTTGCACGAGCAGCTCGTTAAGGATGCGATCCTTAATTCTTTGCCCAAGTCCTTCCTATCCTTCCTTACTCATTTTCGAATGACAAAGCCTACTGTGAACTACCACGGCTGGTTGGGGTTGTTGTAGAACTTTGAGAAGGACCACCAGCTCCATAAAGAGTTAGTGAATATTGAGGGAGGGTCTTCTTCTGGTCATCGACCCTTTAAGAAAGGGAACAAGAACAAGAAGAAGAAGAATAAGAAGGTGCAGTCACATGCTGGGACGTCTGCACAGGGTCAGACCAAGAAGCGCAAGCCCGACCAGAGCCAGGTGGAGTTCTTCTTTTACAAGAAGCAAGGGCACTGAAAGAGGAGCTGTCCTCTCTACATTGCCTCCCTCGACCCGAACAGGCCAAAGAAGAAGCAAGGTAATTATATGATAACACCTTGCAACTTTTCCATTTGTGATACTACTGCCTGGGTATTGGATACCGGAAACCCTTATCATATTTGCAATTGGATGCAGGGTCTGTAGGTCAGTAGGAGATTTGATGACGGTGAGAGGTTCCTGAACGTTGGAGATGGAAGCAAAGTTCCAGTTCTAGCTTTAGGAATCATGAACCTTGTAATTGATAAACACTTAATGTAAGTCATTTAAAGCAGAAAATCATATTTAATTTATTTTATTTATTAAGAATTTGATGCTTCTTTTTATGTTTTACAGGAAAGATGATCGTCGATACAAAGAGTCCGATTCATAGATCAAAAAGACTCAAGTTTGAAAAAATTTGGACTTAAAATAAAATTAAAATAAAAGAAAGATGCATCCGATATTATAGAAAATGAAGATACTATGCAAGGAATCCAAAAGGATATAAATATCATTGTAAAGAAACAAAAGTTTCTTTTTGGTATGTGAAAAGATTGGTTTCACGTGAATTCAAAGGCTGCCTGGGTGCGCGCGTGAATGTGGACAGTGTGAACATACGGGACGCGGCGTGGACGTGCGGAACGGGATGCGGCGTGGACGTGCGGGGACGGGCACGGGCGTGGACGCGGGACGGGCGCTGACGCGGGTGTGGGCGCACTGCAGACAATTCAAAATAAGGAAAAAAATAATATTTAGAAATGTTTTGAAAGATTTATATTTTTTTTAGTCCCACATCAGAAAATCATGTAAAACTCCTCCCTCCTATCACCTATAAAAAGACTTTTGTACTCTCATTAGAGGGAGAGCCCAGAAATTCTTCTAGAGCCTTGCATAGAGGAATAGAAAGGGACTACTTCATGAGCAGCTAGGCTAGCAGTCTCGGGAGTGGAGAAGAAATTTTGTAACGACAAAGAGATGGTTTATTGTTCTAAACTTTCCTGTATTTCTTTATATGCAATAAAGATTATGCTTTTTATTTAAATTGTCATGAGTTCTTTATTTGCTCCCTATCATATGCTTTTATTTATGCTTTCTTGTTAGATTAATATTAGGAATAACTTTTACTTTCCGGAGACGCATCGTAATCTACGGATACGGGGCGTGCTGAGGAAAGAAGAGTTGGTTACCTAGTACTTTCTGGAGATGCACCGTGATCTACGGGTACGGAGCGTGCCGAGGAAAGACAGGTATTTTTTCTAAGATTAATCACATCTATTTAGTTAAAAAAGAGATACAACTCTGCTAGTGCAAATTAATTCAAAACTCCCGAGCTCTTTATTTTTTAATTACCTCAATTTTATGATAATTTATTTTTTAAATCAAAAACAACGCTTCTTTCTTTTACCTTGCAATCTCAACTTAGCCCAAGGTCCCTGAGGATACGATCTCGACTCATCCTACCTACGTAGTGAGTAGAGTTATTTTTGGTGCTATCAACGACTACGCATCAAATTTTGGCGCCGTTGCCGGGATCTTGGCACGGTTGAATTAAAAAAAATTAAAAAAAAAAAAATTAAAAAAAAAATACTTTTTAGTTTTTATTTCTCGTTTTAAATTTTTTTTCAGTGCTTTCTAGCTGATAATCTTATTTGCATAATTACAGAATTACCTTGCATAACTAATTTACTACTTAGGAATTTTGCTGCTTAGAATAATTTGCTACTTTTCATAGCCCAGTGATTTATTAATTTTTAGACTTAATCACTTAAATTTATTTTTTTGCAAAACTAAAAAAAAAATAAAAAAAAATATATATATAAAAAGATAAAATTATATAAAAAAAACCACTGACATTTCATAACACTTAACTAAAATAACGTAACCTCAAATATAAAAATTTCTAACTTGATTGGACACCTTGTTTCTTTGCATTGCATCTCCATAATTAATCTTAAGGGCAATAACCCATTAACCAGATAAGGTGGGGATTTGATCACCCTTCCTTGGCCCACAAATCACTCCCTTGCATTTGCATAACCTAGACCTTAATTTAAAATCAACTAGACATCAGCCCTAGGAATTTCGAGCTCAATAGGATAAGAAAGCTCTAGAGTTGAACCGAGTGCGGATTGGTTAATTGCTCAGTGTCTAAAGCAAGTGGTTAAAGAAAGTGATTTTCAATTGGTTTCGTTGACTGACCTGGCCAACTTAGTTGGTGTCTAAGGAAAGCAACGAGCAGGAACCTCCCACATCTTACGCTTACCTGGCCGAGTCAGTTAGTCAATCTTGAGCTTGGAGTGCTCAAAAGTAATCTTGAAAGTTTGGAGCTGTCTAGATCTAAGTTAACCTTAGGATAGAGAGTCTATGATTGTTTAAGTTGATTGCAATTAACATCTAAACATTAATTAATTTCTTCCTTTTCATAGATTTAAGATTCTTAGGTTCTTCTCTTTAGATTTTCTTTATTCTTTTCTCACTTTATTATAAAAATATATATTATAAAAAAAAAAAAAAATTTGTGTGTGCTCTACCGTATAATTGTAAGGTGTATGCTTGGCCGTAGATCGTTACGACCAGAAATCCAACCTTTTGATCCAGAAATAGAAAGAACCCTTAGAGCCAACAGACATAAAAAGATGGACCGAAATCAGGAGAATGATCCACCCAAGCAATTGAAGGAGTACTTTACTCCTTCCACATATACCTACTCTCCTTGTATTCAAGTGCCCCCTGTGGAGGCCACTCAATATGAAATTAAGTCCAGTATAATCCAAATGTTACCTTCATTTTATGGACTTAGTAATGAAGACCCTTATAAACATCTTGAAGAATTTCTTGAGATATGCTCAACTATCAAAATTCACAACTTCTCTGATGATGCTCTTAGGTTGAAATTATTCCCTTTTTCACTTAAGGACAAAGCCAAATACTGGCTACATACTTTGGATTCCATGACTATATCAACCTGGGACCAGCTGCAAGGAGAGTTTCTCAAGAAATATTTTCCCATAGGAAAAACTAATCAAATAAGGAAAGCCATAACTAGTTTTTTCCAATTAGATGGAGAAATGTTTCATGAAACATGGGAGAGATTAAAAGATCTTATTAGAAAATATCCCCACCATGCTGTACCCAAGTGGCAGTTAATCCAATATTTTTATGATGGGCTCTCTGAAAGACATCGACAAATGGTCGATGCATCATGCGGTGGGACATTTATGCTGAAAAGTGAGGATGAGGCATGGCAACTGTTTGAAATTTTAAGTGAAAATTCATTACATCATATGTCTGCCACTATTAGAGATAAACCCATGTAAAACTCAAAAATAGGTGGAATATATGAAGTAGAAAATGCCATAGATATCCATCAAAAGGTAGATGAACTGTCCCAAAAATTAGATCGTCTTCTAAACACTGGACAATCTCCGATTCCACCTAATCCAATCCAAGAAGTTTGTGCATTGTGTGCAAGTCCGAACCATTTTGTTAGTGAATGCCCAGTCACACCCCAATTTCCTGAGTTTGTGCATGAGCAGGTTCAGCAAGTTCAACAAGCTCGCAGACCAGGAAACGATCCATATTCAAACACTTATAACCCCGGCTGGAGAAACCATCCAAATTTTTTTTGGAGACCACAACCAGTGGTTGGTCCTGCCACACCTCGACCTCAATATCAAGACCCAACATATAGGCATGGACCGTACCATCAATTTCAAAATGTTCCTCAACCGTCTACTACTGGTCACAGCTCAGCTTTTGAGGAAAAAGTCTTGAAAGCACTAGAAAGATTAGAAGTCAACACTCAGACCCTTAACTCCCACACACAATCCATTGCTAAGCTAGAGACCCAAATAGGTCAACTAGCAACTGCATTCAGTAGGAGGGAAGAAGGAAAATTACCTAGCCAACCAGAGAGCAACCCAAGAGGGCAATTTGTGATTGAGAGTTCTAATACCCCAGAAGCTTTTTTTGAACATGCCAAATCAATCATGACTTTGAGAAGTGGGAAGGTCATTGAACACACTAGTAAAACCAATGAGACCGACCCTAAATCTCTAACCGAATCCAAATCACCCAAGAACAAGGAGGACCTGAAAATAGAGAAGGAACCAACTGCACCGGAATCATCTTACTTGCCTAAAGCCCCATTTCTGGATGCCCTGAAAGCCCCTATTCCTGCAGATAAGAAGGGAGGAAAACTCGATGAGATGTTGGAATTGTTTAAGCAAGTCCAAATTAATCTTCCCCTTCTAGACGCAATCAAACAGGTCCCTGCTTATGCCAAATTTTTGAAGGATTTATGCACCCAAAAACGTAAATCTAGATCACAAATCCCAAAGAAAGTACGTCTCACTGAACAGGCTAGTTCTGTCTTCCAGCATGCCACTCCTCCAAAGCTTAAGGACCCAGGAGCCCCCATCATTTCCTGTGTTATAGGAGATTATCATATTGAAAAAGCTCTTCTGGATTTAGGGGCAAGTGTGAATATTTTACCTAGTTCGGTGTATGAACTTTTTGGATTTGGATAACTGAAACCCACATCAGTCACACTGCAGTTAGCCGACAGATCAATTAAGGAACCACGTGGAATGCTTGAGGATGTCTTGGTCAAGGTAGATGAGTTTTACTTTCCAGTTGATTTTCTGATTCTCGATATGGAATTAAGTGGCAACCCCAGACAAATTCCCATTATCTTAGGACGACCCTTCCTAGCTACGGCAAATGCATGCATTAATTGTAGGACAGGAGTCATGGACGTATCATTTGGGAATAAGAAACTAAGACTGAATGTGTTTGGTGCTTCCCAAGGACCATCAATGGATAGTTGCTTCGAAGTAGATACACTAGAAGATATTATAGAAGATGCAACACCCATAATTCTAGCACCAGACCCCTTAGATACTTGCTTGGCTCATTTTGGAGTGTGTGACTTTGAGGAATATAGGAAAGAAGTTAACATCTTGTTAGATACACCACATGATAAAACCATTCCTCCATGGACAATCAAGTATGAGCCATTGCCCACATTAGCCAGTACACCAATAGTCCCATCTTTAGAATCACCACCTACGTTAGAATTGAAACCTCTTCCTGCTACGCTTAAGTATGTATTTCTAGGACTCAATGACACCCTCCCGGTAATCATTGCATCAAACTTGACCCCTAATTAGGAAGCACAATTGGTTGGTATTCTGAAGGAACATAAAGAGGCTATCGGTTGGTCCATTGCCGATTTAAAAAGAATTGACCCCTCCATTTGCATGCATCATATTCATTTTGAGGAAAATGCCAAACCCCATCGAGATATGCAGAGGAGATTGAACCCAAACATGCGTGAAGTAGTAAAGAAAGAGGTGGTAAAGTGGTTAGATGCTGGAATCATCTACCCCATATCCGATAGTAAATGGGTCAGTCCCACTCAAGTAGTACCTAAGAAATCTGGTATTACTGTGGTGGAGAACGAAGAAGGTGAACTACTTCCAACTCGCATATCATCTGGATGGCGAGTATGCATAGATTATAGAAAACTGAATGCCGTTACTAGGAAGGATCATTTTCATTGCCCTTCATCGATCAAATCCTAGAACGATTAGCAGGACAAAGTTTCTACTGTTTTCTTGATGGTTATTTAGGGTACAATCAAGTACCTGTATTTTCGGATGATCAAGAAAAGACTACCTTCACCTGCCCCTATGGCACCTTCGCTTTTCGGCATATGCCATTCGGGCTTTGCAATGCACCCGCTACATTTCAATGGTGCATACTGGCCATTTTTTTGGATATGGTAGACAAATGTCTTGAAGTTTTTATGGATGATTTTTCTGTGTTTGGAACCACCTTTGAGGATTGTCTCCATAATCTTTCCAAAGTTCTTAAACGGTGTATGGAGACAAATCTTGTCCTAAGTTGGGAAAAGAGCCATTTCATGGTGCGGAAAGGAATTGTATTAGGACATATTATTTCTGAAAAAGGGATCGAGGTACATAAAGCCAAAGTTGAGGTTATTTCAAAACTACCACCCCCTACTTCGGTCCGACAAATACGATCTTTCTTAGGTCATGCCGGATTTTATAGACGCTTCATCAAAGACTTTAGCAAGATTTCAAGACCCTTGTGCAATCTGTTAGCTAAGGATACACCATTTGTCTTTGATGAAGACTGTTTGAAAGCGTTCAACACATTACGAACAGCCCTGACAACAGCACCCATAATAAAACCCCCTGACTGGTCCATTCCATTTGAGATTATGTGTGATGCCTCTGACTTTGCAATAGGTGCCGTCTTAGGCCAAAAAATCAATAAGGAGCCACATGTGATCTATTATGCTAGCAAGACTCTTTTCGATGCCCAATTAAACTACACCACAACAGAAAAAGAGCTACTAGCAGTAGTGTTTGCCCTTGAAAAATTTCGCTCATATCTGTTAGGGTCTAAGGTTCTAGTTTACTCTGATCATGCGGCTCTGAAACATCTCCTCTCAAAGAAAGATACTAAACCGCATTTGATCAGATGGATCCTTCTTTTACAAGAATTTGATCTGAAAATCCGAGATAAGAAGGGTTTTGAGAATGTGGTAGCTGATCACATCTTCAGGATCTTAGTTGAACACACGATAGGCATAGATGAGGTCAAAGAAAAATTTCTGACGAACAACTTTTTGCAATCTCTTCTAGCCGTCCTCCATGGTTTGCCCATATTGTCAATTACTTATCAACAGGACAAGTACCTTCTCACTGGACAAAACAAGAAAAGGATCGATTTTTCTCGCAAATTAAACATTATTTCTGGGAAGACCCTGAACTATTCAAATACTGTCCTGACCAAGTTATTCGCCGTTGTGTCTCCGAGAGTGAATTCCAAAGCATTCTCACTTTTTGCCATTCTTCGGCATGTGGGGGACATTTTAGTGGAAAAAAAACTGTAGCAAAAGTACTGCAGAGTGGGTTTTATTGGCCAACGCTTTTCAAGGATGCACATGAATTTGGCCAAAGTTGTCTGCGATGTCAGCAAACAGAAATTTATCCAAGAAGGATATGATGCCGCTGACCCCCATTTTAGTAGTAGAAATTTTCGATGTTTGGGGGATTGATTTTATGGGACCTTTTCCAACCTCATTTGGATTTGAATATATTCTAGTGGCAGTTGATTACGTATCAAAATGGGTGGAGGCAATAGCTACACGGACTAATGATAATAAAATTGTAATTAGTTTTATCCAACAAAACATCATTAGTCAATTTGGCTTCCCAAGGGTGATCATTAGTGATGGGGGGACTCATTTTACGAATAAACATTTTGAAGCACTTATGAAAAAATATAATATTTCACACAAAGTGGCCACACCATATCACCCCCAAACTAATGGTCAGGTAGAGGTGTCAAATAGGGAGATTAAACATATCCTAGAAAAGACAGTTAGGCCCGATAGAAAGGATTGGTCTCTTCGCTTAGACGATGCATTATGGGCTTACCGTACTGCTTTTAAAATACCCATAGGAATGTCTCCCTATCGACTTGTATTCAGAAAAGCTTGTCATTTGCCGGTGGAATTGGAACATCGTGCATTTTGGGCCATACGACAATTTAACTTTGATATGAAAAATGCAGGTTCCAATAGGAGACTCCAATTAAATGAACTTGAAGAGCTACGCAATGAAGCATATGAGAGTGTCAAATTTATAAGGCTCGAACTAAAGCATATCATGATAAATTTATTGCACGAAAAATGTTCGAGCCTAATCAAAAAGTTTGGCTCTTCAATTCTAGGTTGCGTCTGTTTCCTGGAAAACTTCGCTCACATTGGGACGGACCTTTCATTGTAACTCAGGTATTTTCTCATGGAGCTATAGAACTCAAAAATCCTAAACAGGGGAACACTTTTAAAGTGAACGATCAGCGATTGAAACTTTACATAGATGGAATTAGTGATGGAGAATTAATTGAATCTGTTGATTTAGTAGATCCAAAACTGCCATAATACTCAATTCAGTCTGGCTGAAGACGTAAAACTTAGCGCTTGTTGGGAGGCAACCCAACGATTTCATATTTTTTTACTTTACCGCAGCTGCAGGAATTTAGAACAAGAGCCTATTAATCAATGAAGCTATCTTCAACTTCCGAAGTAAAATTATCCCAGGTGCACTCTCTCCTTTTATTTTATTTGCTTTCTTACTCCATTGAGGACAATGTAGATTAAGTTGGGGGGGAGAAATTAATCAAATCCTCGAGTATGGTCAGAAATAATTAGTTTTGTGTATTCAAATTTTATTTTGATTAAGAGTCAATTAGGCATCCTAATAAATGAATGATTAATGGTCAAGATAATTTTAGAGATACTGAGGAATAAATTATTAAGAAAACCCAATGAATGGTAGGGTTTAAACTAGATCAAATTTTAGGAGTGATTCTACAAACTTCTTCTTACTGATCTCAATAAAGAATCTGCTTCATGAGAAATTGGGTGGAAAGATCGAGGTATGCAAAATTCTCCTTAAAAAAAAAAAAAAAAAAAAAAAAGAAAAACAACATTGGTCTCCTCTGAGTAACCGGGCCCTTTCGCCTAAGTAAGCGTTGTGGTTCGTGTAAAAAGGTAGGCAATTTATATATATATATATATATATATATATTATATATATATAAAAGGGGACTAAATTGCAAGAAGATAATAAACCTCTTTCCCATTAAGTTAGAAGATTTAAAGAGTAAAGTGGGAGTTGGTGAAAGAAAAGTTCTGAAATTTCTTTAGTTAATACTCAGCCACTAATTGGGTCAAATTGATAATCCAATGAAATATCTCTTTAATGGTCTGACCAAGTATCATCTACCTTTTGGGATGCCTAAACTAATTTTTGATTCAAAACTGAATCGGTACACAATGCTGATATATCTATTTTACTCGAGGATGAGTAAAATTCAAGTTGGGGGGTGTGATAAACACTTAATGTAAGTCATTTAAAGCAGAAAATATATTTAATTTATTTTATTTATTAAGAATTTGATGCTTTTTTTTATATTTTACAGAAAGATGATCGTCGATACAAAGAGTCCGATTCATAGATCAAAAAGACTCAAGTTTGAAAAAATTTGGACTTAAAATAAAATTAAAATAAAAGAAAGATGCATCCGGTATTATAGAAAATGAAGATACTATGCAAGGAATCCAAAAGGATATAAATGTCATTGTAAAGAAACAAAAGTTTCTTTTTGGTATGTGAAAAGATTGGTTTCACGTGAATTCAAAGGCTGCCTGGGTGCGCGCGTGAATGTGGGCAGCGTGAACACACGGGACGCGGCGTGGACGTGCGGAACGGGACGCGGCGTGGACGTGCGGGACGGGCACGGGCGTGGACGCGGGACGGGCGCTGACGCGGGTGTGGGCGCACTGCAGACAAGTTCAAAATAAGGAAAAAAAATAATATTTAGAAATGTTTTGAAAGATTTGTATTTTTTTAGTCCCACATCGGAAAATCATGTAAAACTCCTCCTCCTATCACCTATAAAAAGACTTTTGTACTCTCATTAGAGGGAGAGCCCAGAAATTCTTCTAGAGCCTTGCATAGAGGAATAGAAAGGGACTACTTCATGAGCAGCTAGGCTAGCAGTCTCGGGAGTGGAGAAGAAATTTTGTAATGACACAGAGATGGTTTATTGTTCTAAACTTTCCTGTATTTCTTTATATGCAATAAAGATTATGCTTTTTATTTAAATTGTCATGAGTTCTTTATTTGCTCCCTATCATATGCTTTTATTTATGCTTTCTTGTTAGATTAATATTAGGAACAACTTTTACTTTTCGGAGATGCGTCGTAATCTACGGATACGGGGCGTGCCGAGGAAAGAAGAGTTGTGTACTAGTCTTTTCGAAGATGCGCCGTGATCTACGGATACGGAGCGTGCCGAGGAAAGACAGGTATTTTTCCTAAGATTAATCACATCTATTTAGTTAAAAAAGAGATACAACTCTGCTAGTGCAAATTAATTCAAAACTCCCGAGCTCTTTATTTTTTAATTACCTCAATTTTACGATAATTTATTTTCTAAATCAAAAACAACGCTTCTTTCTTTTACCTTGCAATTTCAACTTAGCCCAAGGTCCCTGAGGATACGATCTCGACTCATCCTACCTACGTAGTGAGTAGAGTTATTTTTGGTGCTATCAACGACTACGCATCACTAACCAATTCTGATCAATTGATCTATTGATGTCTAAGGTAAGTTAATGAGATGTGGTTATTTAATTGGTTCCATTAGCTGACCGGGCCAATTCATTGGTGTCTAAGAAAGGCAACGGGGGGACCCCCACCATTCTCCACTTACCTGGCTAATTTGAAAGATTGGGTCTTGAATTAGGTTGCTTAGCAATTTGGTTTAGTCCATGCCAGTTAGATCAGTCATATGATGACTGATTAGATGAGACCTAAACCCAAACCTCTCCATAAATATTAAGTCCATAGGTCTTCCGCTGTTGTAGATGTGCGGACGTGCTACCGGCATTGATTATTCTCGACTGGTCACAGTGGTTTAGTTGCATCGAAAACACGCAACCACTTTATTAGCAAAGAGTTGCTCCAGGATAAGGATGGGGTTGGGGCCTAATAACTATTAGGTAAGAGACCCAATGACGGCCTTACACCTGCTTGTGAATGGTAGGTCGGGCTTAACTAAGAAGTGTGGGCAATAACTGTTAGGTAAGCCCACATGACTTAGAGATCAATTTGTTGCAACATGCTTAGTAAAATATCTGGGCAAGGAGTTGCCTACGCATCAGTGTGCATGTTACCAATAACTGTTAGGTGAGGTGCATGATATCGGTGGAACCACAGCACCCACTAGGAATCCTTTGTTGTATCAGAATTTTTGTTTCTTTTTCGAGGAGTGGAGGGATCTAAAAGATTAGTGAGAATCATTATTTGTATCTTAAAGTTTCTAGAAGCAAATTAAAAAATTAAGTACAAAAGTCTAACTGAATCTCTATTCTTACAGTTAAACCATTATGTCAGCCTCAAACCCTCTAGCTCGCATCCTTGAAATCAATCGTTTGATCGATAATAATTTCAAAGACTAGCTCAAAAATCTCAAAATTATCCTGACTTCAGAAAAGTTAAGCCATGTTCTCGATCAGGATCCCGTTGTGTTGCCAAACCGTTCTACTACTGAGCAGAGAGCTACTTTTGAGAAGTAGATGGATGAAGATAGTCAGATCAAATGTTATGTGCTGGCATCCATGTCAAACAAGTTGCAAAGCCAACACGAGTATATGTCCATTGCTCGAGCTATGATTACTCACCTACAAGAGTTGTATGGTGGCAGAGCTATACTCACGCTTCGAAGTATCCAAGAAACTCTTCAACCTGAAGATGCACGAAGGGCAGTCTATCCATGAGCACTGTATGACAGTGATCAAGGATATTGAGGAGCTTGGGAAGCTAGGGTTGGATATGCAAAAAGAATTGTAGATGGATCTGATCCTTCAATTCTTTACCAGTTCATATAGTCAATTCATCATGAATTTTTATATGAACAGACTTGACTGTACTATTCCCAAACTTATCAACATGTTGGTCACAATGGAGGATATCTTGAAGAGTTCAAGGGCTCTATTTTTACTGTGGAGTGGACTTCTTCTTCCAAGAGAAAGTCTGTTGAAAAGAAGAAGGCTAAATCCGCAAAGAAGTAGAAGAAAGAGAGCAAGTCGAAGAAGGATGGTCCAAAGATGGCTGAGGTAAAAAAAGTATTTCCACTATCATGCTGAAGGCCACTGGAGGAGGAACTGTCCAAAATACCTGGAGAGCCTAAAGACTAAAAAGGGTGATAAACCTTCCGAAGGTATGCTTATAATTGAATCTAATCTTACAGTTTCTTCTACTTTCAGTTGGGTATTGGACTCTAGCTCGAGTGCTCATATATGTACCTCAATGTAGGGTCTGATAGAAAGTAAGAGGTTGAGGGAAGGTGACATGATCCTTCAGATCGATAATATAGCAAAGGTTGTTGCAGAGGCCATTGATACTTACCCTCTTCGATTACCATCTGACGTTAGATTAGATTTGAAAGACTGTTATTATATTCCTGTAGCTAGATAGAATTTAATTTCTGTGTCTGTGCTAGCACAGGAAAATTTTGAAATTAGTTTTAATAAAGATTTTTATTCCATTTATTTACGAAATAAATTGGTTGCACGAGGTCTTTTAATTGACAGTCTTGATCACTTACATGTTGACGCAAATATGAACCTAAATGAGTAAATAGTGAGTGCTGTAGGTCAAAAGAGACCTGAGATAAAATTAACCAAAAATACTTGTTGCACCATAGACTAGGCCATATTGGAGAGAACAGGATAAACAAACTGAAAAAGGATGGGATCCTTGGCTCTCTTTGCCCAGAGCCATATCCAACTTGTGAATCTTGCCTTCAAAGAAAGATGATTAAGTTACCCTTTGTAGGACATGAAAAAAGGGTCATAAAGTTACTTGCCCTGGTATACACCGATGTGTGTGGGCCATTTGATGTGTAGGCTAGGGGTGGTTACACCTACTTCATTACCTTTATCGATGATTTATCTAGATACGGGTATATGCATCTAATGAAATACAAGTCTGAAGCCTTTGAAAAGTTCAAGAAATTCAGGTATGAAGTAGAGAAGCAAATGGGTAAACTCGTTAAAGTTCTTCAATCTAATCAAGGAGGTGAATATCTTAGTCGAAAATTTTTGAGATATCTTAAGGATAATAGCATAGTCTCTCAGTGGACCCCTCTTGGAACACCTCAGCTCAACGGGGTATCTGAAAGAAGGAATAGGATTCTATTGGATATGGTCCAATCCATGATGAGCTTCACTGATCTATCCTTATTTTTTTGGAGATATGCTTTGTTAATTGCCATTCACTTGTTGAATAGGGTTCCTTCAAAGTTTCTTCCTACTACACCATATGAGATATGGTTCGGTAAGAAGCCAAGTCTGGGTTATCTTAAGACTTTGGGATGTCCGGCCTATGTTAAGAGATAGATGGTGAAAAAGTTAGAGGATAGATCTATTATAGCACGCTTTATAGGATATCCAAAAGAATTCAAGGGATACTACTTCTACTTTCTACAAGATCACAATGTGATTGTGAGTCAAAATGCCATGTTCCTATAAAAATAGTTTATCTAGGATGGCGGCAGTGGAAGGTTAGTAGAACTTGAAGAGAAGGTCTCTGAAGAGTCTAGTGCTATAAATCTTTAAGAACTCGTAGTCCATGAGCCAGTAGTTGATGTTCCTCTGCCACCTCGTAGACCTAGCAGGATCTTCCGACCTCTTGAAAGGTACATAGGTATGCTTATGGAGAAAGTGAAGGAAATGTTCCTTATGGGAGATAGGGGTCATACTAATGACCCTAATACCTTTGATGAGGCAATGTCTGACATCGATTTCAAGAAGTGGTTAGATGCTATGTAGTCGGAAATTGACTCGATGCACTCGAACAAGTCTGGACTTTAGTGGATCCACCTAAAGGTATTGTACCTATTGGATATGAAAACTGCATTCCAGAATGGATATCTTGAGGAAGATATCTATATGGAGCAGCCTATGGGTTTCACATCTGCAAGCTACAAAGGTCCATATATAGATTAAAGTAGAATTCTCGAAGTTGGAACCATCATTTTGATGAGGCAATCAAACCATTTGATTTCATCAAAAATGAAGAGGAACTTTGTGTATACAAGAGGGTTAGGGAGCATGATCACCTTCTTTGTATTATATGTAGATGATATTCTCCTTATTGGAAACGACATTCCCATGCTGAACATGGTCAAAAGATGGTTGTCCAAAGAATTCTCTATAAAAGATCTAGGGGAAGCATCCTATATTTTCAGAATAAAGGTCTATAGGGATAGACCTAAATGGATGCTTGACCTGTTACAAAAGCTGTACATAGAGAAGGTGCTGAAGAGGTTCAGCATGAAAACTTTAAGAGAGATTTTTTACCTCTTAGGCATGGTATTCATCTCTCCAAGATGATGTGTCTGACCATATCTGAGAAAATTCAGCACATGAGTAGGATTCCTTATACTTCGGCAATAAGAAGCCTCATGAATGTCATGCTATATACTCGACCTGATATTTTCTTGCTGTGAGTGTCACGAGTAGGTATCAGTCGAATCCAAGCAAGGAGTATTAGATAGCTGTGAAGAATATCTTTAAGTACTTAAGAAGGACTAAGAATCTATTCTTGATCTTTGGAGGTGATTCTGAGTTATAATTCAAGGGTGTATTCTTGTTCGATTTACTAGAAGGATTCTGAGTAATCGATCAATGGAGGCTGAGTGTGTTATAGATGTATAGGATGAATTCTGATTTTAATGTTAGTTGTAGAACTGAATGTCATACCATGATACAGTACTGTAAAGACAATGGCATCATAGCCCTTGCTAAGGAGCCAAGGTCTCACCAGAAGTCTAAATACATAGAGCACCAATATACGCGATTACCTCATATCGAGATGTAAAGAGTAGACTCTGCAAACAATATGGCAGACCCGCTGATTAAACAGTTGAGCCAACCCAAAAATAGAAGTCCATCTTGAAAAAATGAGACTTAGATTTGTGGCCAATTGGCTTTAGTCCAAGTGGGAGATTGTTAGATGTATGTCCTAAAAGCTAATATGGCTGACATATTATAATATATCTAGGATATAATTTTTTACTTAATATATTGATATGATCAATAAAAGGGGCAAGTTTTTTTTTATTCAAGTGTAATGTGTCCTTGAATCATCCATGAAATTAGTTTCGATACATATTCTCAAAGTATTGAGAATTAGAGACATGTATTTAATTCCTAAAGACTTTTGATCATTGGATCATCATGAGGGCGATGATAGATCCGGATAGACTAATGCATAAATTACTTTCTTTGAGATAGATGGGTCTCTAATCTACTATGTAGAGACACAGGGCGATAAGTGCGAGTGGTTGTTAGAAAACAACTGACACTGAACGTGACCATACGAGAGATCATTTGGATTTTTATTCAATTGTCAGTAATTGTCTCGATGCTGTAGTTGTGTGTCTGATCTTTTGACTTGAGATGGTACTACTACTCATAGTGAGACTGCTGGAGTTTGATTGACACATAAACATGAATCTCAATGAGCCCTTGTAGTGGATATTGGTGACAGTTGGTCCGCTGTAGGAGTAGGTGCGCATCAAGATAGGATCTATCAACCTTGATAGAGAGGAGTAGTCCTATATTGAGATTTGAGAAGCTAAGTCCATGAATCTGTGGCCACAGTAGAGTAATTGATGGAAAAGAGTTTTTATAGACATTACATCTGAACTTAAGCTAATCGAATCTATCATATGACTGATGTTAAGGTTTGACAATTTATCCATGATTTGCCATCTAATCAGGACTCACGATAGAGAGACTGAATCACATGTTAACTATACCTAGAGATTTATTTCAGTTCTTCTGGGTTGTCACTATATACTGCTAGGTATCATTGGTGGATTGTGAGAGCTCACTAGGATTGCTCCGGATCGACAATCCTTGCTGAGTTAGAGTGAAATTATTCCGATCTATTGAAATGAGTTTCAATGATATAATAATAGAGATCATTGTATATCTCACTATCAGATAGAATGAAACCTATAAGATCACACAACAAAGAGATTAGGCCTGGAATAAGAAATTAAACTTATGAAGTGTCAATTGGATTTAGAGAAATCCATTGGATTCATGGTAATCTTGCTAGCACATGGTTAGACCCGATTTCTCTTTCCGTTGAGATTACTTATTTGTTAAGTTAATTCTAACTTAATTATCCACTAATTACCTACATGAATAAGATTCATAAGACTCAAATTGTTAGGTGTCTAAGGTTATGGATAACATAAATTAAGGGTGCAAGTCCCTTATGAATCTCCTTGATAGTTATTATGGGGTGCCACTTTGAATTGTTCAATTTGGATGTGTCCATTGATTAGAGGGCCTTTAGTTCTCATATAAGGTATCTCTTAGGTGCAAAATAGGATGTCTAATTATGGATGCAAGGGTTTCAATAGTTGGCGTCTAATGAGCTTCCTAATGTAAGTTGGATAACTTAAGTTAATAGAAATCCTAATGCAAGTAAGACTTGTATTATATGATTGAATAGGATTCAATCTTTGTATCTATAAAAGGAGACCTCCCCTAAGGTCCTAAGATTATCCAAGCCAGCCCCTCTCCACCCCAAGAGAACCTCCCATGCCCTCTCTTCCTCCCTCTTTCTCTTTCTCCTTAGGCGTCCCCACGACATACTACTTGGGATGCGCGTCCCAAGTTTTGCACACACCCAAGGCATTAGGCAGCCCTTGATCTACTGGTTGTTGGTCTCTTGTAGCACTACAAGGCAAGGAGAAAGGCTAGAAAGGAAGAGAAGATAAGGATCAAGGAGAAAGATCAAATGTTGATCGTGATCCGGCTTCGTTCAGATTCAGCAGGCTGAATTTTGGAGAATCAAAATTCAAATTTTTAGAAGATTGTTCCAGATTGATCTCGAGTGGATGCTCATAGAGGTTGGACACTTGTGCAGCTAACAGAGAGCTTCATCTCTTTCAGATCCAGATTTGAAGAAAGAAATTACGAAATAGGTATGTGATTTGATCACAATCTGAATTTTAGCATATATCAATTTCAGTATATGAAATAGATCCATATGGTTTTATGTTTTCTTGCATGCAAAATTTAGATTATAATTATTTTAATCTTATTCTCTACTGTGGTGTTTAAAAAATTAAATTTTGAAATACATATGCATGCACCAAATCCCAAATTCCAACAAGGTTAGCAGTCCACCTCCTCACACAGAGAAATTAATTCTCCAATAAATTAAGTGGCACAGAAGAGGCTTCACATAGAAGGACTCTTCCTCTTCTACACCCCATAATTCTCTTATTTATTTTTGGCATGTGATAATTAAGAAAATAATAAAAATTGATGAGATTGTTAAGAGTCTTAAGGAAAAATGACTCTTCCTCTTCTTAACGCACAAAAGAGGGTGGTGGCATTTATTTTTGGCATGAAACTAGAGTGGTGTGGAGGAGTCCTTTCATACTTGAAACTCTTCTAAGTTGGGTTTGTTGCCTAGATATGAAGCCTAAGAGGAGGGGGTGAATTGGATCTTTTTAAATTTTTGAGATTAGTGCAATCAAGTAATGTACTAGTGTTGAATGGAGTGAATTGATTAGATATGAAAATGAAATGAAACATAAATGATAGGTGATCAAGTATAAAATATAAAGAATAAGAAATGAGATATAAGCACAACAAATACAAAAAATTTATAGTAGTTCGATGCCAACTTTGCACCTACATCTACTCTCCAAGTCCTTACTTAGAAATTCAATCCACTAAAAGATTTCAAGAATACAACACATCGGACAACCCCGACCCTTACTATTCAAGTAAGAACACTTATTTTCTAAGCACAAGCCAACCCTCAACACTCAA